>NC_059500.1:28802945-28921227 GCF_018139145.2 Gymnogyps californianus | reverse complement strand
GTATTTTGTGCACATGCTCTCTGGGTTAATTATGAGCAGTGAATGTTCTTGGAGCATCTGACATGCAAACCAATCCTAACAGTGAAGAAGCATAAATTACACTGAAACTCCTGAGTTAAGTTATTTTCTGTCCTGTCAGAAGGTTAAAAAGTCTAAGACAGATAGGCTTTCTACTGGGCTTGGAGAAATGAGAACATGGAGAATGGTGTTACTGACATAGTGCTTGAGATTACAACAGTGCTTCTTTGCCAGCACTTGCAGGACAACAGCTGGCTTCAGAGATTGCAGCAAGGCTGCAAACCTCCTGCAGGATTTCCACTGCAGGAGCATGGAGCACTTCTTGAAGGAATACTAGGGTGCTTGCTGCACCTTTTCCCAGATCCAGCAATGACAGTGGAGCTCGTTACAGCTCCTACGTGACCCTTGGCACTATCCCCCTTGCCATGTTACTTGCTCCTTTGATCCACCAGCGGAGCTACTACCCCAGGACCACTCCCTCACTGGAGCAATCACAAAGAGCCAAGTTAACCTATTTCACCAGTAAAACTTCCCAGCACTTGGTGCAAAAACCACAATGTTTTGCAGATCTGTTTCCCCTCAACAATTCCTGGTTGCCGCATGTGAAAGTGTAACCAGTGTTGAGCCAGGATTTGACTACAGGAGGAGGAAGAAAAGACCTGTGGGGGTATCCTGGCCATGGACTACCAAGCTTCTAACATTTTTCCAAACAGTCTCAGCCATGGGAATTTTCTCTGACCTCCCACTGTCTCACTCTGTAGCTTTGTCTCCTGGACAGCAAATCCTATGAGATAACTGCATAGGTTTAGTTTGGTTAATTACACATGGTTCTTTTCATTGTTGAGAGGGAGCTTTTTATATCACCCTCCCTGAATTTACAGAGACTAGAATATATCTCAACAAGCCAGATTTGCCATGCCAGGCAGGATTTTAGCAGCTGTTCCCAGAAGGAGCTTGTGAATATTTTCTTAAGCCCCAGCTGAGAAGTGGAGTGGAACAAAAAAATTCAGCTGACATTTTTTTGAGAAAGGAAAAGATTTCAATGAAACAATTCATTTGCTTGAATGCAAATCTATCTGGTCAGCAAGACAGAAATGTTTTGTTTTTCTCCCAAAATGTCAGATATTCATGGTTCCAAAAAAAAAAGTTTCTATTTTCAATCTGTAACAAGAATTTATTACTTTAGTTCAGCTGAATCTTAAACAAACAAAAATGAGAGACATGTTTTGCTTTTGACTGAAACTTTTTGTCCCTGAACAAAACTCTTAAGGGCTTTGGATGGTCAGCAAGACAGAAATTTTTATTTGATTGGTGAACTTTCAATCAACCTAAAATGAAAACATTTTTCAGCTTGGCTGGCATATTAAAGTAAAAACCTCTGCTGATTTGTGAGGATCAGTAGTCATTTTGCTATGAAATACTCAGTTTCTAGTAATGTTCACCAATCCCAGGTCCACTATGGTTGGTCGTACACAAGTCTGCAAGCTAAAAATAAATTATTTGCTCAGGAATTAGGACTCCATTCTGCTAACTCCCAGAAATATTACGGGGACCTCAAAGGAGCTGGAGTGACTACAGTAAGGATCCAAGTGTGAACTGAAGACAGTCCAAATAAAAAAATCTCATCAAATGGCAAACCAGCCATATAGGAATAGATGAAATAGATGAAAAGGGAAAACACATGGCCTGGAGCTTTAATGACGTAGCCTTAGCCAGCTCTGAATATCCCACCAAGGTGTGATCCAGCCAACATGGGACACAAGCAACATGCAACACTTCTGTCTTTAGTCAGGACATGCCAACCTGAGTGTTTCCCAGGCACAGCTAGCCTGCTGCTGTGTATGGCCCTTATCTCTGCTCTGCTCAGCATGAGAGAGGAGCTGTCACACTCCTGCCCTCCTACCCCCAGCACAGGCACAAGATGTGAGAGGGGACTGCTGGTTGTAGGCTGGCACAAGCAGGCTGACAGCTGAGGTTCTGCTGCCTGTCTAACATAGGCCTGAACACCATCTCACCTCTCTGCATAGCCAGGAAAAAGCTGACCAAGAGCCAGGTTCAGAACCAGAAATTACACTTAAACTTTTAAACAGACATTTGCACAGAAATAATGACCTTTAAAGACCAGTTAAGACTGGCTTGCATAGAAAATTTGCATGCATGACTGCCATCAATTTGAGAAACACCTTTCAGTTACCTTGTGTAAAACAGATGGTGTTCTCACAACTACTGCATTGTGTTTATTTTTAACTCACAGAGTTCAATACTTGACTGCTCTGAGCTGGTGGTTAGAAGAGTGGAAAGATTTCCTTCACTAACAGTAGCAATCAGGACTATTTATTAAACACTCCAGAGTCTGGAGCACCATGGACTGGTGAATATAGCAAGTACTGTAGCACCTGCTCTTCAGACAGCTGTGACTCTGACCTAGATCATCTTTGTAACAGTTGAATATTACTCCGAGGTGGGAATGAACTGTACAAAATGTAGGATTTGGGACCCTTTCACACTATTTCTAGACAATTAGTCATTGTCCCCGTTGCCTCCTGCAGAACAGCTAAGACTTTTCCTACCAAGGTCCATATGTTATTTCATTCTCCTGTCCTCACCGTCTGGCCTATCCACATGACTGTAGCTCTGATACTGAGTCTGTTTGCTGCCTGAGGTAGGAGCTGTGCCCTGAATTTCCTGTGTGTACCTCGCACCACAGGACGCCATCATCACCTTCAGAAATATGAGACCAGTAAAACCCAGAATGGAAAACAAATGTAGCTCTACAGTTACAAGTGGGACTGACTAATCAATGCAAAAAAGATAGAGGTAAGTAAACATCTAAAAAATATCAAGGAAAATAAATTTTATGGAGGAGGAAGCCATTTATTGCCTCTATGTATTACAGTTTTTAGCACATGCTAAGCAAGCAAAAGCCTCCACAGGCTCAGATGCAGTTCTTTTGCATGAAGCACTCTGCTTTGCTAGAAAATAAAGTGACAGTTCCTGTTTGCGAGTTCAAGTTACTCAGGAGAGCTGAATTTATCACATATCTCCACAGCTCCATCACTGCTTTGCTCATTAACTGTCCTGGAAACAGTAGGAAGGTGCTGAGGAAAAAACCCCAGGCCTTACAGCCCATCAGCTCCCAGCACACATTGTTCCACAGAGAAGCGTCCTCCAAGCCCTGAACCAGTATCACTGCAGCTTTCCTGATGTGCAGTGCTTGCAGCTGGAGTTGGAACAAAACCTTGTACTGGCAGATCAAAGGAGCAGCATTGGAAAAATCCTTGACTTAGTCCACTGTCAGTATGCAAGCCCCATAACAAGCTGTACCTCTCAGCATGTTAGGCTCTGAGCCTCACCGTTCTGCCATTGAACAGAGCTGTTGTCCACCTGGACTGTATGATATTTCTTCCATATCAGAAGTATATATGTCAGAGGTCCAAAGGTCCAGCATGTGGATTCTTATTTTATCTTGAAGGTTAACATCTGCTTCGTTCAGACCTGGAACATATGGGTAGGAAGTGAGAAATAGTCATCTAGGGACACAAACAGAATAGGAAGACAGAAATGCCAATCCCAGTCAGATTTCTTTTTTTTAATTATTTTGAGACCTGTTAGGTCTCACCTTTCTCCTTACCTTCAAAGAACATTTTTCATATTCCAGAACTAAAAATTCATTTTGCTGCGTCTTTAAAGTCCAAATTCAGACACCAAGTACCATGAGACTGGCACTTAAACCGCTAACACTGACAACACTGTGCTTCTTGGTGACTATCCTTGGAAGCAGCCCCTCGCCAAACCCAACTCAAATTTCCCCAATGTGAAAGACTCAGCTTGATTTAGGTGAACCTGCCTACAGCTTCCCTTGATACCTGGCCTCCCTGTCCATAACCTGTCCTTTGTTCTTCTGGGGAGGCCATGTTTACCTTGATGTGTCATGATACCCATGTTGGCTTCAAATGCTGTACCCATAGCAGTGAGACAAAGAGCTGTGGTGAACTCTCCCAGGAAGACTCCATTAGCCTACACCAAGCTGTGTTCAGCCATGTCAAGAAAGAGGTAACAGTGCCAGAGCTAGCCAATTTAAAGGGGACTTGGCTTTCTCTACTTAAAATCACTTCTTCCTGGTCCCTTTATTGCTGCTGCAGATGAATTCTGGACACTTGTCTACAGCTCTGCTTGGTCCTTGCATACCTCAGCTCCACTTTGACTTCTTACATCCTACCATAAGTCTGTTTGGCAAGACCTGAATACAACACACCATGAAGCTTCACAGAGTGAGACAACCCAGCTGACCCATGTGAATACCTCCCCTGCTGCTTTGCACCAGTTTTACTCCACTAAACCAGTTGTTGTGACTAGTTATAGAGCATTTGTATTGACAAGGAAGTCCTCACCTTATCCTATCACACAGCGTTCTCAGATGCAATCTTTCCCTGCAAAAGGCCATGGTAAGATATTCATGGCCTTCCTAACTGTCCCTAAGCTTTGTTCATTAAGGAATCACTGAAGGAATCCCTTGTTCTTGCACCTGTAGGTATGCAGACTTTCAATGTACAGCACAGGTTTTCTCTGACAGTCTCCTTAGATCATAGGGTCCTTGCAGTCTCAGGAAATGTATTTGTGTTTCTCCTCCCAAAAAGAAACTGGGCTCAAATGAACTGAAAGAGAGCAAGGGAAAGCAGAGAGAATCCCAGATACTTTATTTTTATTCTCTTATTCCCCAAAAAGGTAACAGAGGACTTTGACACCATGTATTTTAGATTTTCTTAATTTCTAGAGAGAAAATCCCTCCTGATCTCTGTTAGAGGATGTAATACTCTCCTGACCCCTTCCGAAAGATGTACTGAAAGAGACACAGGTTAAAGAACAAACACAACACACCTTGATTAAGGTACTGATTGACTAACAACAAACATTCAGGTACAGATCAGCTGGATCTCTACTGAAAAGGAAAAGTGAGTCATTTTCTGTTGACATCTTTGGGACAAATAAAATTTAAGTCCCTGGAGACTAGGCAAATAAAATAAAAGGAAGTTTATAGTGTCAGTGGATCTAGGAGGTGAAAGGGAATGAAATCACTCCTTTTCATCTGTCTTGAAGAAGCAGCATTCCTCTCCAACAAAAAGCTAGTATATCCTGCTCACATGGTCATGATTAACTACCTAACCAAATTTGGGTTCAAGAGTGAATTATTTTTCCGTTTGAAATGGAAAGGGACTATCAGGACTTGGGTAGGGGGGAGAAAAGTACAGCATATCCTGCAGAAGTGTGGGGAACAGTTCCTTGTGTTGAGTCCTCTGGGAGTTTTATTCAGCAGATCTCCCATTTTCTTCAGCAACTGAGAATCTTGGACTTAGGTATTAAATGTTCTATGTTTATAAAAGTGTCTATAGCTATAAAATACCGCTATTAGTTCTGACATGAATTATATCACCTACCAATACATTCTTCCCTGTGAACACATTGATAAAATTGCATGAAAAAGGGAATATGTTACACACATACCTTCTTGTCTGTGGGTTTCGAAAGCCAAATCCTACAGTCATCAAATGGCCTTAGGAGGAGATGCAAGAATTAAAGTTTTAAGGTGTTCCCACACTGTAGCTTTTCAAAGCTCTCTCAAAGAAGAAAGGCCTAACAGTACCACTAGAACGAAGATGAGTGAGCAACAAGTCAGCAAAATAGCAAGGTGTGGGTTTACTCCATACTGATTTCAATAGGGAATAAGTATATGCTTAAATTCAAGTAGTTAAATTCAAAAGACTTTTACTCATTCAGTCTGGCCAGCACAACTTGCACATGCAAATGCATACAGATGGGTGTCACAGTGATCTAGGGTTAGCCTAAATATGTGTCTAAACTGGGTCATATGGATCGGCTATGCCAAAGAACAGCCACCTATATAGTGGTGGTGGACATCCCAGGTCTGATGGAGAAGTGGCTGGAAGTTACCTGATCACCAGAAGCCAGAGCAGGACATCTGAACACAGCCCTGCCTGCCGACCTGCTCACTCCTAATGTTTAAGGCAGGTTCTGTGAGCTATTTTTGACTTGTTCTTATCTGTATTTTTCAAGAAGGGAAAGACTGGTCTGTGTCAGGTGCAGATTTTAGCCAAACACTGGCAATCTTGAGTTGTTTGGGTGCTAGGCATGCCATTCTCACACAAGTATTACAGCTTTCTCTCCCTGACTGCAGATTTTTGCCATACAGCAAAGCTGTGCTTATCCTTTGCTGCTCCTTCATTGAGAGAACTATGTGCCCTTAAGTTTTGCAGCTTAAACAGAGCACTAAGAAAAGTCAGTCATATGCAAGGAGTAAAAGCACACACATTCCCTTTTTCTCTATGCCATTAGACTGCCTGCAGAACATACAGCAACAGTTTGCTCAGCACAGGGCTGCTGTGGGACTACATATCTAAGAGGGTGGAGTTAGGGTTTGGTGTGAGAACTGTGCCTCTTTGTTAGAACAACTGTGTGGCTTCAAGGGAAGAAGGAAGCAAAAGAAGGGCTGCTCACCATGCTCTGCCTCCTGCTGTGCCATGACGTGCCACCCCTGAAAGTCCTCTGACGCAGAGGAAGAGGCAACAGGCCACAAAGGTGGTGCCGAGTCTCAAAGTCCTGCCAGCCCTCCTGCAGGTTTGTTAATACTTTCCCTAACTTCAGCCAAGGCTGAAGTCCAGAATGACTGCACTCTCAGTTTCTTAACAGCCTCAGAGCTCTCTGCTTCAGAACAAAGCTGGGCATTACACCACCAGCTTCTCAAATACACTGTGGTCCCTATGGAGGGAGGAAGGTCTTGGTTAAGTGAGATCCCAATTGGCTAGGTACTAGAGAGAAGGAGAGTTCTGAATCTCAGTACCTTCCAATGCATATTCAAAAATCCCAGTGGTGTCTTTCTACATTTTAAGTGCCAAAGTAGCTTTAAAAAGTTGCCCTCCTTCAATTAACATTCAGCAAGACCTAGGTGTTAAAAACGGCTTTCAAAACTAGGCTGAGAGGAATTCAGCTAGGCCTACTATGTGTTTCAGCACCTCTGACTTTCTTCATTGTGCATAACTTGCTCAAACAAAATCTCCTTCGGTCTGAAATGTTCTAGTCCACTCTCTCAAAGGTGATTTATTTTCCTCCTTTATGAAGTATTTCAGTTTCACTGTTTGGGGGTAATTGAAATACAAAGAATAAAACATTTTTGAAAACTTTTCAGATACCAGAAAGCCCATACATGAGTTCCAAAACATACAAAGGACTGAAACTTTTCAATAGGTTTAATGCTAGGAATGTTTGAAACTTGTGCATTCTACATATGCTTTCTTATCCTTTCTAGAAGGATGCATGACATTTATGAAGATGGACACCCTGGGGCACTGGGAAAAGAGTCTCTTTTGAAGGCTTAGAGGGGGATTTACCTCAGGACTCTCTGTGCTTGGGTCTGTACAGCAGTGAATGTCAAAGAAGCTTGGCAAAATCAATGAGGTACACTTTCACTGCAGAATTTGTGAAGAGGTGTCACTTATACCCTATATCTCTGCTTCCTAAAACTTCCATCTACACTAGGCTGCTGGCCTCACCTAAAGAAAGGAGCCTGCTAGGGTTCTCGCTTGGACTAAAAACCCAGTGAGGACAGAACATAAACCAGAATGTCCTCCAGAGCCTTCCTGCCTCTGTGGGACTTACAGATAAGATCTCCCTCAGCTCTGCAGCACACAGCCACAGAGCAGCTCAGCTGCAGAGCTAGGGTTTCTTCAATTCTGCCTCAGGAGCAGGTTTCAACAGACGTTCAGAAGACAGGAATGAAAGCACCAGACTGAAGTGCTGCAATGAGGAGCTGTACTGTCAGTTCCTGACATAGGCCTGCACAGGAAGGACCCAGAAGGAAGCTTCGGACCAGCACCTGTATCAATACAGCTCTGAGGGGCAGGTGTGTGCCAAAGAGCAGTATTAACAAAGCAGTGTTCACAAATACCACAGGAGGGGTTCAGCTGTCTTACAGGCCTGGGCTTTTCCTGGGATACCACATCTTGCTCTTGGTGCAAAAGTGATGCAACTGTATGACATGTTTACTCACAGAGCTGCACTGTTGCCAAAGCATGTTGCTGGTACACCGTCCTGTAATTTTGGATGAGCAAAGTGCTGAAGTAAGTAGGGACCTCACCTGTTCTTGAGGTGAACTCAAAAAAACTATGCTCAATATGTATGCAAGTTTTGTCTTTTCTTTTTAGAAGAGTGTCAGCCACACAGCTCATTGCAAATACCTTTGCCAAGAACAGAAAGACGTGCTCTGTCCCCTGTTCATCTCAAACATAAAGTATAAACTCACCTTCTGGGCTGCTCTCACACAGTATAATCAGTGTTGCTCCCCTTGTGTTTAATGCAAGAATACTGACTTGCAAGAAGATGGCTCTGCTTTTCTGTCTTTAAACGAAAACTTGCTTAATAAATACTCCTTTGAGTTTGGCTCTATTATATGTTCTCTTCTGCATGATGCCAACAGATATGCCTACTCTATATACAGGAAATCTGCACCATCTAGGGCTTGTTTTCCCACTTGTGGATTTTAAAAGATCTGTTGGAGGTGTAGATCCAGTACATTTCAGATCCAACACATTTCAGATCCTCACTTAAACTCTCATGACAGAATTAGGCCTTCTGTTTTTGGGACTGAGCCAACAGTAAAAAATGGTCATGAAAGCAAGGCTGTCCTGTCAATCATAGTTTGCACCAGGAAAACGCCCAAATGAAACAAAGACCTATATTTCTCCACAGAGAAGAATCCAGTATAATGGTATCTGTTCCAGTAGCTTTCTGTTTTAGTCTAGCTTATAGTCAGAAACAGGCAGGATGAGATGGCAGGTGATCTAAGATGGAAAGATTGTGTGCCCGTAGGCAACTATAATACAATCCTGAACATTTTCTCTCATCAATAAAGGGTTTTTTTCCTGCTATTCTGCACACCCCAAATACCAAATGGACCCCAAGCCTAGCCCCTCAGCTTAAACACACCAGTGCCCAACGCTGATTTCAACTCTTCTATCAGAGTTTCCTGGCCCAGACCTTCTCTCCAAAACCACAAAGTCCCAGGCACTTGGCTCAGAGCCACCAAGACTGTAATCTCCACCTTTGAAGTATCAAGCAGCAAGGACCAGATCTGTAAAGGTATTTAGGCTCTCAGACCTTTTCTACCTTGATACTTGAGGCCAGATGTCTCAAATTGTCCCTTGCCACCATAAGAGCTAAACACACACCTCCTCCTACAAGGATCCAAACAATAGAATCAGAACCTGACCAAGGAAAAAAAAAATGGAAAAAACCAACACTGTAAAAAGTTCATGCTTGGGAAAAAAATGCAGAAATTTCTGCAGTGTGTCATTTGACACACCAAACAAGCCAACACCTTTAAGTCAAATATCTTCTTCGTCTTCAACAGGATCCACATCCTGCCCCTGCCCTTACACAAATACAACACCGAGTGGAACAGGTTTGCTCTGTGGAGAAGTTAATGCCAAGACAGACTCAAGGAGTAATTCAGGTGTTTAAACATAGCTGTCTGATATCGTTTTAGAGACCTTTAAGCATCCCTCATGGCCTTCAGCTGCCAGTACATGACCTGTGCTATCTTTTGCATGTCTTCAATGCTTTACAACATCTATCACAGAATCATAGAATGGCTGAGATTGGAAGCAATGTCTGGAGGCTATCTGGTCTAATCCCCCTGCTCAAACAGGGCCACCTAAAGCTGGTTGTCAGGACTATGTCCAGGCGGCTTTTGAAAATCTCCAAGGAGGGAGACTCCACCACCTCTCTGGGCAACCTGTGCCCAGTGCTTAGTCACCCTCACAGTAAAAAAGTGTTTCCTGATGTTCAGGAGGAACCTCCTGTGTTTCAGTTTGTGCCCATTGCCTGTCACTGGGCACCACTGAAAAGAGCCTGGCTCCCTTGTCTTTACACCCTCCCTTCAGATACTGGTATACATTGATGAGATTCCCCCCTGAGCCTTCTTTGAGAGAGTACCAGCTCTCTCAGTCTTTCTTCATACGAAAGATGCTCCAGGCCCTTCATCATCTTTGTGGCCCTTGGCTGGACTCTCTCCAGTAGCTCCATATCTCTCTTGTACTGGGGAGCCCAGAACTCGACACAGTACTTCAGGTGTGACATTACCAGTGCTGAATAGAGGGGAAAGATTGCTCTCTCAGCCTGCTGGCAACACTCCTCCTAATGTAGGTCAGGATACCATTCACCTACTCTGCCACAAGGGCACATTACTGGTTCATGTTCAACTTGGTATCCACCAGGACCCCAAGTCCTTTTCTGCAAAGCTGCTTTCCAGCCAGTTGGCCTCCAACATATACTGGTGCATGGGGTTATTCCTCCCCAGGTGCAGGACTTTGCACTTCCCTTTGCTGAACTGTATGAGGTCAAGGTCCCGCTAAACAGCAGCACAACCCTCTGGTGTATCAGCCACTCCTCTTAGTTTGGTGTCATCAGCAAACTTGCTGAGTGTGCACTCTGTCCCGTCATTCAAATCATTAATGAAGATGTTGAAACAGTATTGGACCCAGTATTGACCCCTGGCGTGCACTAGTTACTGGCCTCAAACTTCGTGCCACTGATCACTACACTCTGGGCCCAGCCGTTCAGCCAGTTTTCAATCCACCTCACTGTCTGCTCATCAAGCCCATATGTCATCAGCTTCTCTGAGGATCTTATGGCAGACAGTGTCAAAAGCCTTACTGAAGTCAAGGTAGGCGACATCTACTGCTCTCCCCTCATCTACCAAGCCAGTCCTTTCATCACACAAGGTTATCGGCTTCATTAAACAGGACTCCCTCTTTGTAAATCCATGATGACTAATCCCAATCACCTTCTTTCCAGGATTGAATAGTTTCCAGGATTAGTTGTTTCACCACCTTCTCAGGAGTCAAGATGAGGCTGACTGGCCTGTAGTTTCCTGGGTACTCCTTCTTGCCCTCTTTGAAGACAGGAGTGACATTCGCTTTCCTCCAGTCCTCAGGAATCTCTCTCAATTACCACAACCATTCAAAGATAATTAAGAGTGGCCTCACAATGAGATCTGCCAGCTCCTTCAGCACTCATGTGCATCTCATCAGGGCCCATGGCCTTAGGTATGTCCAATTTACTTAAGTATTCCCTAACCTGAACCTCTTCCAACAAGAAGAGAACCCAGTCCTCCTTCCTTCAGACTTACCCCCAGTCTCCCAGACATTTAAACAAATTCATTCCTATGGTGCTTGATAAGCAAACAGCCAAATTGAGGCCGAACAGTTCCTTGCAAGCAATGAGGCAGTCATTGTTTACTGACCACAGATCGGGGAAGTGAAGCTCTGAGAGCACCAGCCAGAGCTCTCTCATGCTCAGATACCCAACCATGGTGCTCCCTTCATAAACAGCCAACTCTCTGAAAAAACAGGGTTTATTGGAAAGTGCTGGATCTTGGCTGGTACCCCTGCTATACCCCATCACACCAGTGAGGCAGAAGGCAGGGAAAGGTATCTTCCCCAATTTTGGTTAAGGTCAGAGGTTGTCTGAGGACCATCCTCTAACAGCGCTGTTCTCTCCATAACAACCAAGTGCTCTTTTCTGCTTTTTCTCACCAAAAATCATGTGCAAGCTGGCCTAACAGTCACATGGATCTGTTTCCTGAAAGATTAATTAGACCTCATGACTCCTGCATATGGTCACAGGCCTCCTTAGAGAACTTTAAAATCCACATGGCTTTCCTTGAGCTAATCACTCAAGTCCCTCAAAATATTTGTTGCTCTCATTTGCCTTTTCTAGCACCAGAGCAAGTGTCAATCATCTGAGTCACCAAGGTATACGGAATCTGCAATCTTCCCAGGTAAAAACCTGTAAGCAAAATGTGACCCTTTTTTTTATACAGGACAGCAGACAGGCCTGACTCTTGTTTTCTAGGTAAACACCCCATGCTGTCTCCAATGAATCCTACCTCCAGCCTGCTTCCATACATATTTAGCTATATAAACCTAGTGTTCCCAGACTCCTGCTTCACAAGAATGTAGCAGGGATTGTAGTTCAATGCTGTCTGAACAGCCAAAAGATAAGCACCATAACAAATACTCCCTTGAACTCCATCTGTGCAGCATCCTGCAGGTCCAGCAGAGCTTGAAGCAGGAGTAAACATGCTTTCCTCTGGCACCACATGGCTTGTGTACTAAACCATTACTCTGAGAACCTTATTACATACAGCCACGTTATTGAGATTACAACAGAGGACTAAGCCAAAACCTGACTCAGGAGTAAGATCTGATTTCACTAAGCGTTGGAAGAGGCTGTGGACATGTAAATAAATGTGATGTTTTGCTCCTGGTAGCAGAGAGATGCTATTATATTTCAGATGCTATTGATTTTACTTTTAATGAGTTGTGGCTAACTAAATGTATTAGCCATTCACCACACTGTATGCCACTAGCTATAGAAACTCAAGTGCCTTTACCATGTTAACACCCTTGGACTTTTGGATGGAGCGTTGACCTTTTTTTAAATATGAGTGAGCTAATATTCATCATCCATTTGAATCTGAACAAGCTACTGGGTCTTATTAAGCCTGCAAGCCTAGGAGCTTTCCCATTCACCTCGCTCTCAACCCAGAGTCCCCACTGTTGTGGGCCCAGGATCCCCTTTCCATTCCTATCAGACAGTCTGGCCAGGCTCTCACATAGCTGATGAAAAGGGCCAGTGGAAGGCCCCAGCTGACCTGAGGAGTCCACAGCCCCTCACTGCAGTGGGTGGTAGAAACCACCTCTTTTTCTGTCATTCTGAAAGTTCAGACTCTTCCTCTCTCCTTTGGTAACTTTACTGTCCTAATTGTTATACTGAATTCCTGCAGTGTTTGTAGTGACATTTTTGTAACTGAGCCTGCATGAAATACATAAGAGTGTCTGCTCTTTTCTGAGTGGATTTTGTTCACATGCCATTTTCACAGGAACAGCCTGGAGGCAAACAAAGGGACAAAGAGGAGGGTAGAACAAGAAAAGCTAGTATAGCAAGGTTAATTGTTTAATCAGAGATTGCTTGAAAAGTGCCTCCTATCCCTCCTTGTCCCAAAGCAGAGAGAAGTAAGTATATCCTAGAAGGGGTCAGAGCAGTTAACATTTACTCTCAACTTCCTGCAACACCAGCTCAGCGCTCTGAATTCCCACACAGGAGCCGAAAAAGCCTTCTGCAAAACTTCTGGGTCCACATTTCAGTTTCCTCCATGCCCAATGCCACCTCACTTGGGCAGGGCAGAGGACTCCAGACTGTATAAACTGCAAAATGGAGATCAAGTGAACCTGTAAGTTGCTGTTGAAAGCCTAGGCAAAATTAGCAGGGAAAGGGTGATGCTACCTGCCTTCCAAAAGGAAAGGCTGGTGGAGGGGTGTGGAGAACAGGCATGGATGTTTGAAGCCATCAGTGTATATCCTATATATCACTATACTAACCCTCATTTTAATATCCCATACAACTGTACAAATACAAAGCCTTTTTTTCTCCCCTCTCATTACCAGACAGCCAGGTTGCTGTCCGCTGTGTGCCAGCTGCCCAACCTGGCCAGCAATGCAAGCAGCACAGTTTGAGTTCACTGCGCAGCCTGTTCCTCAGAAGAACACCCCTGTTCACTGGGGTGATCTCCATCCCCAAGCCACTGGTCTGATCAAATGGGGGGAAGAGGGGGAGGAATTGAAAATTCTGCTAACTTGATAAAAATTGATCAAAATGTTATTAAAAATTTAATAATTTTTTAGACTGTAGACTGAGTGGACATTGGGCAACAACATTTTACCAAGACTTGTTCCCTAAAGGACAGGCCTGAAGACAAGGCCAGATATGGCACCTGAAGGTCTGGTTTTGTGTGAGAAGATTAGGCCCAAATAACTTGTACATCCTTAGGTGACTCACAAGCCCAGTCAAAATTAGGGAGAATACAACCCTCTCCTATGTTTGTCATTTGTGCAGAGAAGGAGTGGTTGGCCATATCACAGAAATGACCTGTTGCTACTCTGAGCCAAGGGATAGTGAGGGAAAACCTTATCAAAGGTTCACTTTATGCATCCCCTAGCCATCCCTCCTGTATAGCCTTACACTTATGTGTTACCATGCCTATACAGGTATGTCTGTAGAGCCTGCCTGAGAGTAACGGTGACCTTTCAGCTAGGGAAGCCAAGACAAAGGCATGTAACACTGAGCTGTTCATACCACTTTGGTGCAGAGCCTCAAACACTTTGGCGAGTTTACTGCACCTTGGGGTGTTTACTGCACCTCCGAAAGCTGTGGTCGTGTTTTCCTGCACACTGGGGAAAGCACCAGTACAAGTCATATGGCACAAGGGATCAGGGCAAGAACACTTGACTGTCCCTACAAGCACTCAAGTGTGCTCATTTGTCGGAAGGCATTTTGTTAGTTTTCAGAGCAGACTCAAGAACATCTCAGGCCAACATCCCATGCGCTGGGGCTCCTGCTTTTGCAAAGTTTCAGGAAAAGCAAAAGACAGAGACCTTATGCTGGGAGGTAAACCTAACACGGAAGTGGCCCAGCAGACACAGTTCCTGGCAGACTTAAACTTTCCACAGTGCTATGTAATACAGTACTAAAGGAAAAATTGACTTAAATAAATGAACTTACTTACATTAGTATCAATCCAAAACAAAGGTCCATTGTTCTAGAAGTGGATTAATCATCAGGAGAGTAGGAAGTAAAGGTCCCATGTCAGACAAATGATCAGTGAGATTTGGAGAAGCAGGATGACAAATGTCTGCTAAAGTGGAAAAATAGAGTAAGGAGGGAATTGGGCCTGGGGAAGCCCAAGGGAATTTGGGCTTGTCTTTCTCTGTAGTGTTGTCCCAGGGAAAAAACAGAGCCTCAAGCTCCAAATCTAAAGTCCTTTTTTGTCAACAGTGGAGAAATTTTAGAAGGCAAGTATCTGACACAAGGAAATTTGAATACAGCTTGTTTTCTGAAATCCCCCACAACTGGCCAACATG
This sequence comes from Gymnogyps californianus, assembly GCF_018139145.2. Classification (NCBI taxonomy): domain Eukaryota; kingdom Metazoa; phylum Chordata; class Aves; order Accipitriformes; family Cathartidae; genus Gymnogyps; species Gymnogyps californianus. Next base: position 28,906,216 of record NC_059500.1, on the reverse strand, counting down.
TTTAAAAAACGTATACCTGCATATATATTTACGTGTATGCATACACATATACACATGCATAATGCAGCCCTGAGAAGAGAAAATCTGTTAACTGAATCTTTCAATGCTGAGAAGCAGTAAGAGCTGCAAACGTGTGTGGCGGATGTGACTTCAGTAGAACAGAGTGTAACACTGGTGGGCTGCAGATTAGATTGCAGACAGAAAAAAGAAGGTATTTTTCTGAGGTAAAGACAGCAAAGAACTTAACAGCAAAAGAACTCACAGTTAAAACACATTGTGAAAGAAGAATCACGCAGATATGTAAGTATGTGGAAAACAGGGGAAAAAATTGCAACATACAGTTCACAGCAAACTAACAAAAAACCTCCTTGTTCTCTGATTCTACAAGTGTCCACTCTTTTGAAGTCTTTTGTTGCTGCTTAATTGGTCTTCCTTCTCTTCTGATGCTTTATTTAGCAGTGTGTTGGGTTTGTGTGGCGGGGGTTTGTGTAGCGGGGGAGGGGCTATAGGGGTGGCTTCTGTGAGGAGCTGCTAGAAGTTTCCCCGGCTCCAAACTCGGACGCGCATCTGGCCAAGGCAGAGCCCATCAGTGACGGTGGTAGCGCCTCTGTGATAGCATATTTAAGACGGGGAAAGACTGCTAAATTGGAGCTGCAGCGAAGAGAGAAGTGGGATGTGAGAGAAGCAACCATGCAGACACCGAGGTCAGTGAAGAGGGAGAGGGACAAGTGAGCAAGCAGCTACATGGTGCTTTGTTGCCAGCTGGGCCTAAGCCATGATGAGCAGCCTGCCTTGCACATATATAACAGGATAAAATGAGCAGCTAGAAACACACTGTGCTAACAGAATGCAAAAAATTATAAACTGCAATGGCTATAAAGGGATGAATTAAAACAGATATCAGCATAGCATGTTAATCCCAAATTAAAAAAATCTCTCAGCAATATTCACGGCCACTACTATTGAGGTGTTTGTGTGTAAGTGTAAATCTGGTCACAGAGGAAGAGCTAATCAGTAAAATCTACAGGTGTTATACACTGATCTGCTTACTGGAGTGCTTCTGTGATTGTCGTGGTTTAACCCCAGCCAGCAACTAAGCACCACGCAGCCATTTCCCCCTTCCCCCTCCCAGTGGGGTGAGGAGGAGGAAAGAGAGGAAAAAAAAAGTAAAACTCGTGGGTTGAGATAAGAACAGTTTAATAACTAAAGTAAAATATAATACTAAAAATAGTAATAATGAAATACAATAATAATAATAGTAATGAAAAGGAATATAACAAAAAGGAGGGGGAGGAAGGGAAAAAAACCAAACAAACAACAACAAAAGAAAAAAAAAACACCAGTGATGCACAATGCACAATGCAATTGCTCACCACCCGCTGACCGATGCCCAGTTAGCTCCCAAGCCACGATCCCCCCTCCCAGTTAACTCTCCCCAGTTTATATACTGGGCATGATGTCATATGGTATGGAATAGCTCTTTGGCCAGTTTGGGTCAGCTGTCTTGATGGTGTCCCCTCCCAGCTTCTTGTGCCCCTCCAGCCTTCTTCCTAGCTGGGCACGAGAAGCTGAGAAATCCTTGACTTAGTATAAACACTACTTAGCAACAACTGAAAACATCAGTGTGTTATCAACATTCTTTTCCTACTAAACCCAAAACACAGCACTATACCAGCTACTAGGAAGAAAATTAACTCTGTCCTAGCCGAAACCAGGACAGTGATAAATTTATGTGTTAGGTTGAGTGTGTATTTCAGGAAAAACAAGCAGGAAAGGACAAAATGTCTGGAGACAAGTAATTTCTCTGCAAACGCTAAGGCCCACATATCAGAAATCAAAAGACAGTTAGGAAAGAACTGCAAGTACCCCAAGATGACCCTGAAAGTCAGAGGTCACATAGGTGCCTACAGCAGCTCAGGACCCTGTGTGAGATGGGTGACTGCAGGGGACAGGGACTTGGGACAGGGCAAACATGCAGGCCCCAGGACCTGAAAGGAGTCGGAGGTACAGCTGCAAACAAGCCACACCAAGACACACCCCTAACATGGTGTATGTGAAGGCAAGAAGCTGGAATCAGACTTCTGGAGTTCTGGCTGCTGCTGTCTCCAGACCTGTGCTTGGAAGACACCCTTGTTTGATACAGGTGCCATACACGCTTCCCAGGCTCCTTGCCTTGAGACAACTGCAGGTTCCTGTTGTTCTAAACAGATCTGGGTAGTCTTGGCAATGTTAAAAACACGAGGTGTCATTGATACTAGCTGGTAACATCCACAGAGTAGGCTTAGCAGCAGTAAGGCTGCCTGCATCTCCTAATTGCTGTGCGTGTACAGGTGGTACCCACCAGGGAAATGGCTCCCTGAGTCACAGGAGCACACTAGGAGGCAGTACCGCTTAACACGCGGGGCACTGTGAGTACAGACCCCCGTTTCCCACGTTGCGCTGCAGGTATACTGGCACGGCCTTTGCGAATGCAGTGCTAAAGCCTTGGCCTCCAGCACGCCTGACGACGCTCGGCGCGGGCTCATCCCAGAACAGCCGGGAAGTCCCAGCAGAAGCCCAGCATCCCTCACCCCTTCGGCGCTTCCACTGCCGAGCGCGACCCCTGTCCGGTGGCGGGTGGAGGCGGTGCTTACGGCGCGGGGCGGTCCCGGCGTGGCCCCGGACCCGGGTGCCGCTCCCGCGGCGGTCCGGCGGCCCCGGCTTGGCAGCGGCAGAGCCGCCCGGGAAGCGGCTCGGCGCCGGGGAGCCGCCGGCCGCCATGGGGACCAACGCGCCGCCGCGCCGGGAGCCGCTCGCCCGCGGCCCCCACGTAAGTCAGCGGTTTCGCTCGCCGCCGGCGGGGGGGGGTCCCGAGGGGGGAGGGCCCGGCGGTGCGGGCAGGGGACCGCCTGCGGGCGTGCCCGCCGTGCAGGGCCTGCGGGAGCCGCCCTTTGTCAGCGGCTGTCCCCCAGGCGTGTGAGCGAGCCGGGGCGGCGGGCAGCGGCCAGGCGGCCTGCTCCCTCCCCGGGGGAGGCAGCGTTCGGCCGAGCCCGTGCCTGCAAGGCGGCCCGGCCGAGGGCAGCCCTGCGAGGGACGGTGAGCCGGCACCCGGCGTGTGGTGAACCCCGGGAGGGAGCTCCCCTGCCCGCTTGGCAAGGATGTTACGGCAGGTGCCGTCTCCAGGGCCAACGCGGGACCCGTCTCTGTACCTGCGTTTTTCCATCTGGCATACGGCCGTGCCGGCTAATGTGCAGGGCATTTAGAAGTTCTCCGGAGAACGGTGCTAAATGGTTGCTCGTTCTCGCTGGATTTTTTCATTATTCAGTCCATAGCAAGCTGTGGGGAGCTGGTGACCTTCCCAAAGCTAGCACTCTGTTCTTTGTCACTGTGACTTCCTTGTCTGTTATTTGGGAGATGAGAGATTGGGTTTGGATTTACCCATGTTGGGGTACTACCTGGAGGATGATCTTGACAGGGTTTTAGGATTATTAATCAGTTTTGTTCTGCTAACGTAGCAGTGGCAATGAGGAATGGCCCCACTATGCCAGGTGCTGTAGAGGCACAGTGGGAAGAAAGGCATGGACCCTCAAAGGATTCACACCCAAGCAGGATATGGACAGGGGTTGGGAGAAGAGACATGAATGCAGGCAGGGTAACAAGGGGGCTTGAGCTCTGTAGGGTAATTTTTTAGGTAGGTTTTCCCAAAAGGTGTTGAACTAACAAGTGAAGTGAACGCAAACATTGAGGGAAGGGCAGGGGAGAGGCATACAGCAGGGAAAAGAAGGACAGCAAGTCCAGAAAGGTTGCGAAGGTGGCACTGGAGAGAGCATCACTGAAATCGGGAATAAACCTCTTAACACCAATGTAGCATTAAGAAGCAGGCATTCTCTTTATTACAGCGCTGGATGCACGGGGGATCACTCCACCTAACATGCATGCCGCATACAAAAATTACAGGGTTTATATCCAGTTATCTAATTAGTAACAATTGGTAAAAACACACCTAAGTTTACACTCATTGGCTAGTGATAAACATTTCATTCATTACTGGTCAGTCGTACTTAAATTAACTCCACTTGCGATGTAGATTAGCACACATGCTCCTTACGGGTGTGAGGGGGCGAGTTACTTCCATCTTGAATTTTGCCGGTGGTCGTGCTTCCCCCTGCCGCTTTTACCTTTCCCCTAGTTACGAAGGACTTCTCTGGGTTTGGCTCATTTTGTAATTCAGTCAGCAGAGCCAGGGGGTACAATACCGATATTGAGGAACATCTTGCCCTTTTATCACGGATTGTTACTTGCTAATCTTTGGTACGTAGGCCTACTTGTCCTTGGTACGCAGACTTGCTCATCTCTGGTATGCAAGCCTGCTTGCTCTATCTGTACAAAATTTACACAAAGGGGCCCTTCATCAAATTGTCTAAGTCTTTTGTAACAAGAGGGGCAAAGAGCCAGCCAAGCCCCCGGCGGTGGTCTGGATTCCTTGCCCCTTGGCCAGCGCTCCCATTGCAGGAAGTAGTTCTGATGATGATGGTGCCCCAGGCTGTTCACTTTGCCACCTGTAGAGCAGGTTTTGTGGCTGCCTGTCAGCTGCTTTAAGCTACCAGGTGATATGGCTCTCTGCATGCAGGAAGGGTGTAGAAAAGGCATTGGAAGTGATGTCTGCCAAAATACCAAAGAAAAGGTGTGTGCCTATTATGCAAAGAAGGCCTGTCCCATTTGAATCTGAATGTCTTACCATGTCAGCTGGAAACACCTCTTTCTCTGAAGTGTTTCTTTACGTATCCTCCCTTTCCTCATCCTCCCTTTCCTCTTGCTTCCCAGCCAGCTTTGACTTCAGATTTGGTTCCAGGTCTCCCTGAAGTGGAAGTGTTTAGAAATATCATCACCTTGGATATTCTCCAAAGAAGGCATCCATCTAGGACTCAGATTTAGGCTTTAAAGAAATGGATTTCCAACAAGCACTGAAAATATATCCATTGTCCTTATTTTTAAGTAAGAAATTAATTGACAACATTTTTTGCCCTCTTGTAGCATCGTTTCCCTATGGTGCTCTAAGTCCAAACGTGACACCACTGTGTCAGTATATCAGATGCTAAAGAATAAACCAACTTACGGACAGAAGTGAAAATTAACAAAAAGCTACCCATTCATATTAAGGAAATCAAGGGTGCTGATGGAAACCATAGAACATTTGCATGTCCCCCAAGGCTTTAAATTAGAATGTTAGTACACAGAAACTAAATGGACTTTTTGACTTGGGAGCACTCTTCTACCAGAAGATTTCTCACCTCTGCTGCGTTGCTCCTTTAGCATATCATACTTAACAAGTCTACCTGCAGCCTGGAGAACTTTAGCTAGTAAGAAGGTTGGCAGCCCACACTAGGGGAAGTAATTAAGGAAAGGAGATTCCCGTGAACACTGTGCTGTTCAGGGAAAGGGGATTTTTATGGGTTATGTAAAATTGAGACTAGGGCAGAGTCAAGGATCCCTGTAATCTTTTCCACAAACCAGCATGATTTCACATGGTCGAAGCCAATCATAGTGATTTTCCCACTGAGTACTTAACTTTGAAAATACAAAATGTCCTTTTGAAAATCCTGTTCAAATTGGATGCTTTTTCTTACAATTTCATTGTAAAAGACTGAGATGGATCATAGAACTTTGTATGAGAAAATACAGGCATGAGAGCATGCTACACAATGTCAGTATTTCATAACTGCCTTTCAGAGATACACAAGGAGGTTTCAGAAAGGACAGGTAAAGTAAGAGGGAGAGCCTGTCACAACATGGAGTCTCACTAGCCAAATGGCAGGGACATTCAGGCTGTGTTTCTAATAAATACTGCCTCAGCAGCCAGGCCAGTCAGAAAATGATCTGTAACCACACGATTTTGAGTAACCTCCTACATCCTGGCACATAGAGGGCCTTGGGAAAATAGACTGCTAGTCTGTCAATGCTGTATGGTCTTTCCTGGAGGGACTTGGCATAGCCTATGGACATGCGTGTTGAAGTTAAAACATCTACCGAGAGAGTTGCCCTTCCTGCAAAATCAGGGAATATTTTAGCAGTTGGTTTTATTTCTTTGTAATTCTGGACCATCTTTCATTAAAACATCCAGTACTAAATCAAAGCTTTAATAAAAGAACGTGGATAGCAAATCCAGCTGAGAAAATTAGACTATCCTGAAAGTTAAGTCAGAATAACAGCTGACTCAGATGCTCTTCATGTGAGTTTTTTTCCAGATAAGTATCAAAAACAAGGAAGGAAAGATGTAAATGGCCATTTAACATGTGGGATTTCTTTTCTTTCCTAAATGTCATCCTGAACTCCAAAGATTTGCTCTTCATCATTTACAAGGTCCTGGCTTCCTGTCCGAGTAAAGCACATTTACAGAAGGTTTGTTGGTTGAAGGCTTTCTACGCACTCTTTAGAGATAATACCTCTTTTAAAATTTTGTGCTTGTTTTTACTTTTCCTTGACTTTTGTTTCCTGTTCGGAAGATTTGTTTCTTGTTTCTTGTTTCTGGAGATTGCTGGTAATGAAAATAAGGGCTATAGATACTCCAAACAAAAAATGAGGACATTTTATTCTTGACCCAGAATTAAAAACAAAGATGTACTTCTGTGTAATGTCTGATATAGAAAACACTGTGCTTTTGACTGGCATTTGAGCCTTCCACTATATCTCTGCAAGCTTCTTCAAATGAAAAATCTGAAATTGTTTCAGGAAATTATAATAGCCATGTAATAGTTTAGGATTTCAGATTGCTCTAAAAGTCACATGATTAAAGAAGACATTTGAATAACTCAGCTAATGATACCTAGTGTGTTACAAGCTTCCAAGACAGGAGGATTTACCGTTTGCTTAGTGAACAGCTACAGCTATACTTCTTTGCCCATTTTGCTCTGTCTCTCAAAATTTCCTCATCTGTCTTTGAAACTGTAAACTGACTATATGCTTTGTACTGTAACCATCTTTACAATCACATTTTCTTCTTTCATCACATTTTTTGTCTTAGTGCAGTTAATAGCCAAAGTAAAAGTCCACAAACTACACACAAAACAAATTCTTTTAATATTGAAAAAGGTGGAAATACATGTTTACTATTATCAATCTTTAGTCCTGACATTAGATCTCTGCTTAACAGATTTTTTTTGTAATTATGTAGTAGCATTAGTACCCCTTAAAATTAGATATTAGGAATTACCAGTGAAGACATAATATTTCAAATATTTGTCAGCCGCCAGTCACATGGAAAACACAGCTGCATGCAAGTAGGATGCTATAGAGCCTCAGAAGGGATAAGAAACATGTAAAAAAGAGATACTAGTTGGACAAGAAGAGCAAATAGGAACTGTTTGCAACACAGGAGGTATTAATAGTGAAAAGAGGCCAGAGTTTGATGCAGTATTCCTCCTTACTGCCAGCCATTTAACTTTCTTTTCAACACTGTATGTCAATTTTAAGTTGAAAAATTAGGCAGTCTTATCACTAGATGATAATTTCTGGCTCCTCCCCTCCTTTTCTCCCAGCTTCTGGCCTGTTGGACTTCCTGCTCCAAGACAGTACAGCTCTTGCACTTTTGTTAGTGCTCGCAAGCCCCCACAGATGCACATGCAGAGCTGCTCCTCTCTGGACAGACAACACAATCCACCCTTAGTCTCTTTGCACCCACTGAAAGGAATATTGGAGAGAAGGCAGAGGGCTGCATGGTGCAGAGCAGAACACAAGATTACAACCACAGCACTACTGGAACATGGTAATTTTGGTATCTTCCATCTTTACAATTGTGATAATACAGTAGGAATGAAGCAGAAACAACGTAGGTTTAGCTTCCACTGAAAGCTGGATAAAGAATTAAGCTCAGTCTTGCAAACTTGCCTCTTGAAAAAATATAAACAACTTGTTGTTGTGATAAAAGCCCAAAGTGACCAGAACTGAGAAATCTTAATAGAACTTGCTTTCTGGTCTTTCATATATGAGAGCCATTTGCATCCAGATAACTTGGCTGTTTCTTCTGCACGGTTTCCTCGACCAAGTATGCATAACAAATAACTCTCCCACCTGTAGCTGAGGTGGAAACTGGGATCTGGTATTTGGCAAACTTACCTGCTGTTCTTAGCTAGTGATGACAGCTTTCAATCAAGTTGATTCCTCGCTGGCTTTTGTCCAAGTACTCTGAGTACGTACAGCAGCTCTATTCATTCCTGCTTGAACATACCTGAAGTTGTTCTAAGTAAACCATGTTGTCTACTGATCAGGGGGTTTAGATGCACAGCACAGGCATCAGCACAGTAAGAGGAAGAATTCTGCCACAAGAATCACTCCAGCCTAGGCTGCCATCCTTGTTCAAGACCAACTGGTTTGAAGCCAGCTTGGGTATGTTGAACTGTGTTGTATTCCCAAGTGGACATTTGATGTGTGTCAATGATCAGCAATAGCAATCATATTTATTGCAGCAGGACTGAACAGGAGTGGAACTTCAGAAGAAACAGACAAACCATAACCTTAAGAGCTTTTAATCCAAGTAAAGAAAACAGACCCTTTTGAAGGATTAAACAGATCACACAAGCAGAGTGAATTACATGATGACAGCAAAAAGTGGGTCAGTTCCACTATATTATTTTTAGAGAGAGGGAGTGGGAAAGAAAAGTTTTGTGGGTTTTTTCAGCTGAAATTAAGATAAAGGCTCAAGTTGTTAGAGATTGAACAAACTGAAAAAAATCCTACTGAGGTTGACAGCACTCTTTCCGGTACTTTGCATGAGTTTCAAATGGATACTATCTCACTCTGCCACCCCTGACCAAGGAATCCCCTAGAACAGAAATTGCTTTTCACACCATGTCCCTATTGCATCCTACAACTCTACCTAGTTACTGGAAACTTGACTCAAATTTTATAGGATATAGGGAAATGCAATTATATCGTAATACACCAGACATCAGCATGTGCCATATTTCCAACAAGAAAGAAGAGGCTGTTAATCTGTTATAGAACATTGGCAGCTCTAAAGAAAATCCTGTGGTATTTTTTAGCTAATTCCTAGTTATTTCAATGAGATTCACAACTCTGCTTGTTACCTGGGGTTTTGATGCACCTGATTTTAACATAGAGTCATAGAATCATTTAGGTTGGAAAAGACCCTTGAGATCATCAAGTCCACCTGTTAACCTAACACTGCCAAGTCCACCACTAAACCACGTCCCTAAGCGCCATGTCTACACGTCTCTTAAATACCTCCAGGGATGGTGACTCAACCACTTCCCTCACCAGCCTGTTCCAATGCTTGATAACCCTTCTGGTGAAGAAATTTTTTCTAATATCCAATCTAAATCTCCCCCGGTGCAAGTTGAGGCCATTTGCTTTTGTCCTATCACTTGCTGCTTGGGAGAAGAGACTGACCCACCTTGCTACAACCTCCTTTCAGGTAGTTGTAGAGAGCGATAAGGTCTCTCCTCAGCCTCCTTTTCTCCAAACTAAACCACCCCAGTTCCCTCAGCCACTCCTCATAAGACAGCTCCCTTCACCAGCTTCATTGCTCTTCTTTGGACACATATCCGCCCCAAGACAGGGAACAAATAGTTTTGGATTCACATAGTTTTGGATTTCCTCTCCCTTGGCTGGGAGATGCCTATGCCTAACAACCTTACGTACATGCAGGTCCTTTTTTTGTGTTAGCATAAGAACTGAGCAAAGATGTGAGAGATCTATGTTGTGGTGAGGAGAGAATAAAACCCCAAATTTCTGTTTGCATAGCATGTATGTCATTGTCTTATTGTCCATCTCTTCCCTTTCTCTGAAACATCAGATATAAGCTGCAAGCCCATGATGTGATAGTGGCCTAGCTAACACACTGCTGTGGTTGCTTACAGTTACTACTAACTGCACAGCTCACCTGGTAGTTTTAACTGGGAAGAACAAACAGGAAAATGCAGGAAGGTAATAACTCATTATGCTTTCCCTACTGTGTGTATCTGTTCATATTCTCCTTATATCATGTAGTGTGTGTTACTTGATCCCTTTTCCTATAAAGGATATTGATAATGGAGTGCATTCACAGCAGCTGAGCAATGCTGTGTCAGAGTCTTCAAAAGTTATTGGTTTGGCTGTGTCAGAAGGACCCGCTCTTCTGAAAGCACTATGACCCTTACCTTTAAAATTCAAGTTGCTTTCAAGTGTTTTAGGCTGGACAGTACAGAACTGACATGGACAGCTGCTTCTAGTTGCTTTTGAAAATCTTAGCCTAAGTTTTCACTTTCTTACACTCGGCAGCTGTTTTTGACATAAATAAAATGGATGTAAATGAAGAGTTAAGGAAAGAAGTAATTAAAGCTCCACCTCATGTAGATGTTGATTTAAAAAGATATATTCCTTTGCTTTCAGGAGGGAAGAAGTAACACAGTGCTTAGCCCCGGTGCAGAAGATCATGGACATAGTCATGCACTGACAAATCCCTTGTCAGACCACAGTTTAGCACCTTTCATCTCTTTCAGGATGGGTTTCCAAAGAGCCTGATCTTTAAGCCAGCTGCAAACCAAACCAGATGATCTTGGTCCTTATGTTCAAATCTTAAGCAGCATGACCTCTCTAGAAAGAAGTAAGCTCCTCATCTCCACCATTTCCCAACACTTTGTGTATTAATGTCCATTTAGCCCCTGCATGGCTGTTACCATTTCTGTGTAGCTTTTTGATGAGGAGAGGGCCAATGAATTAATGTGAACACCGAGACCTTACTCCTCTAATGACCCCCAGTACTGCCTCAGGGCTTGGCAAGGACAGGAGGCCATCTTCACAGTGTTATTAGGGATTTTGAGCAGGAAAGGGTAACGCTGACTGGAGCAGGCAGATTATGAGCTGAGGCTTCTCCTCCCATTTCATCTTTCTGGTAGCATTTGTCTCTCTGCTGGAGAGACTTGGCGCAGGGCTTACTCAGTAACACAAAATTAATTTCATCCTGTTTATGTAATATGTGAGGTCTGTGGGGGAGAAATAACCAAAAGGAGCATAAACTTTGCCCCTTCTGCAGCTTGTGCTGCAAGATGCTGAAACACCATTAGAACATTTCTGGGAAAAACACATCAAGAGATGCACTGATGCTGTTGTAAGAATAATTAACTCTCAATGCAGTCGCTTCTAGCTCTATAGTACTAGTATAATTCAGAATTTGTAGATATATACACACTTTCATACACTCATGCTCAAATATGATTCAGGCTCTTCCTCAGCATTTTGTTTCAGTGAAACCAGCTGTAGATATACTGGTGAGCTTATCATAACCCAAAAGCATTTACAGAAGACAATTCAAACTTACTTATAATGATGTTTCCAGAATGCACATAGGTTTTTAAGCAATGTGCAATATGCATAAAGAAAATCTCATGATGCAGAGAACAATGAAAACAACTTAAGTGGGACATGAATTGAACCTAAGGTGCTTTCCAGTTGCGATTACTACCTCTATTTCAAGTTAAAATCCCTGGTAATTTGAGAAGTGGGTGTGCTGCAATATTCTCAAAACACTGAGGCTGTGAGGAGCTATGAGTCATTGGACCACAGCTGTCTGAGGACTTTCTGAATGTCACTGTAAGATGTTCTTTCTGTCTCTCTTGGGAAACAGTCAGTTCAGAATTTTAAATTCCCAAGGGCAAGTCTTAAAGGTTTTTTACTTTGCTTTTTAAATTACATTGCCATAATTCCTATTTAAGATCTTTTTTTTAGTTGAAGAGTTCAGTATTTGTTCCTGAAAGCCTTTCTGAACAAATATTTGTAACGGCTAGAAAAGTCAACTTTTTCTCCTTAGTAAAGGACAGGAATGCAACCATTCCCATTCTGTGCATGTGTTTTCTTTTAGGTATGTCAGACACAGGAGTCACTATTAAGGCTAATTTTTCTGAGAAGTAGAGGGCGAAAGCAGAAGGGATTTGACACAGCTCAGATATTATATGGATGAACAAAGATATAATTTGGACTGAAAAACTATGTCAGAGTGCAGGTACCAAAGAGCTGAATGTGGCACAGGCTTGATCAGATGGATGGCCCTACCACATTAGTGTCAGGTTTCAGCCACACAAATATGAGATCTATCAAAGGGAGAAAAATGGGTGAAGAATTCTCATTTTACTAGGATTGTGTGACACCAGCTACCAAAATGTTTTATTTAGGTGCTTCCATAGCAAAATGTAGCGGGCATAGGTTACTGTTGTTACACATGATGCCTAGGGTATTGACCTAGGATCCAAGTCACAGTAATCTCACTAATAAGAGACCACTTTGACCCCAAAACACATCCAGTGTGAGAAAACAAGACACATCTCTTTTACAATCAAGTGAAACACATAGATGATCAGCAATACTTGACAGCTGGTGTAACAGCTTTCTTGATTGTGTCACATGCCAATGAAGTCAACAGGATTTAAGGAAATGCATTCTTGGCTGAATTAACACTGAAGTCATAGAACTCTGCAGCACACCCAGAAACTCTTAATGAGCTACAGGCAGGTGCTCTAACCATAGAGGGCTATAGTTCCTCACAGTCTGCAAGATAAGGCAACCTCCTTATTCTTTCATGCATTGCTGTGGGCTGTGTCTGTCCTTGCTTTGCATCTCCTACAGGCAACCTCACAGTTCATAGTCTTCAGACAGCCCTCATTTTAAAAGCTCTTAACATGATGGTAATCCCCACTGAAGCTGTAAGATCATTCAGCAGTTTTAACTGGATTGCTCTGATGCATATTGCATCAGGTTATTCCATATATAAAACGACAGGAAGAGGCTATCCTGACACAAGGATACGCTTCCTCGTTATGAAGGCAAACAAGCATATGACCCTACAAACACCACCACCATGCTCAGCCCTCCGTCAGGGAGAGGTCCAGCTCGACGCTGCTCACGGCTTCTGCCCCGTCACGCTGCAGACGCCCACGGCAGGAGATGCGCGGTACCAGGCCAGGAGAGAAGGCCCCGGCCCCGCGGCCAGCCCCGAGCTGCACGGCGCGGCGGTGGTGCGGCGATTCGCTGCCCGGGGGAATCCCGCTCCTCAGCGGGGCCCGGCCGCCCCTCCCCCAGCCCTCCGCGGAGGCGGGGGGGGGCGGGACCGCCCTGCTGGGGCGGGGCATTCGTGCCGGCTGGGCCTTTGATGCACTCGGCTCCAGCGCCGCAGCTGCGGCTTCGGCGCGGCGCGAGGTGACCGCGGAGCGAGGTGACGGTGAAGTGGCGTCGCGCCGGCCTACGCGGGGCGTCTGGGCGCCCAGAGGGAGCGGAGCCACTCAGGTCGTGCTGCCGAGCGGGAAGGGGCGCGCGGCATCGGCTAACGGTCCGGGGGGGGGAGGGGGCGGGAGCTCTGCACAGTCGCCGCTGGCCGCGCCCCGGCACCGGGTCGTCATCGGGCGGGAAGAGCTACGCCAGCTGCGCGTGGGCCGTATCGTGCGCCGCGGGCAGCGTAGGGCTTGGGGGTGGGCGCGCATGCGCCCGGGGCGCTGCAGCGAGCGTGGGTGCTGGGCGAAGCGGGCAGGGCGTGTGCACACGAGTGCAGCGGGGCATGAAGCAGGCGGGCGCCGGGCGTACGTGCACGGGTCTGTTGTGGAGTTCAGCGGCATTGGCCTTGCCAAGGCATGTCTACATGTATGTGTCTTGGGGAGATACAGGGTTCTGTAATTCCTGCAAATGGAAAGGTGCGCATGAGTCTTTTCTGGGGGAATAAAGAGAATGGCTGTAGGTGTGGGTGTATACACATGTGCAAATCGGGGAGAATGGAAGGGTTGTCCACAGATAGTCACGTGCGCACTGTTGCATATTGTAGGTGTGTTGAGGGACTGGCCTTGCGCACGTGGATTTAACAGGCCTATAGAGGACACAACCCTGCACACGGATATGTGCAGACATGTATGTTGCATGGCAGAAGGGTTTTCCATGCAGAGGTGTGTGCTAGTGTATATTGGGGGCATACAGCAGAACAGTACTTTGCAGGTGTGGAGGAAAGGAGGTACAGAAGGGCAGACCCTGCACTTGGGTAATAAATACGTACATACTTGAGAGGTGTAGAGGGGGTGATCCCACATACACACAAGAAAGGGGGGCAGTGAAAGTGTTGATCCCATTCGTGGGGGGAAATGGTGGGAAGGGTTTCTCCCTTCAGCATGGGGTATATGTGCACAGGGTGACAGAATGCTTTTTCCACTCACACAGATGTGTTCACGGGGGTTGTTGAAAGACTTGATTTTATATATGGTCACCTGCATAGGGCTGCAGGAACAGACCCTGGATGTGTGTGCATACAGGCAATATAGAAGCAATGGCTCCATGGGTAAAGAAGGGTGGCATGAACACACATACTAGTACATCGTGTGAGAAGAGTTTGGGGTAGAATAACCTGTATGCGTACCACACAGCGAAGCCAGTGGGAAGATCGAATGACTCCACAAGCACACAGGTATATGCAGAGTGTAGAGATAGTAAAGAGGAGTATTCTAGGCTCTTTGATTTTTAAAATCATCGCTTTAGAAATGTGAATGTAGAATATACAGGTGATACCATTTGTTTGCGAAACACTGATAAAGGGCTGTCTCATGCACTTGAGACTGCTAACAGCAATAGTAGCTACTTGGTTGCTGTAAAATCTGGCCCAGAATTCCTCAGTCTTAAAAAGTCCTTGAACCTCTAATAATCTAAAGGCCTTAAGATGGGATATGGAAGAGCAGTAGATCAAAACAAGTAGAGATTAATTATTTCAAGTAGTCCTTCATGGAGCACTGTCTTATTTCTTCTCCTTTCTGCTGAAGATTACTAGTCCCAGCAAGGTGGAAGAGGTAGACCTTGGAACAGGAAGATCCCAGACTGGAGAAGGCTGTGTAGATTAAACTCAGTATATCATCAAACACCTAGATACTAAGAGGCAACTGTTAGTGATTAATTATTTAAAAGAATTTCAGTGAACAGTTCTGGAAAGAGATAATTAGCCTGCAAAACCTGTTAATAAATTCTAAAAAAATAGTGGTAACAAACTTAAAATTATGTAGCTAGGACATTACAGCTCTGCTTGAAGGAATATACTGTTAATGGTTGAAGGGATTTTGCCATTACTTGTTGACAGTGAATGCTATTTGAAAATACAGAATTATTTTTGCATTTACAGGCTCAGAATAGGTCAGACTCGAGAGAGAATTCTGACTCTTTTTAAACTGTGATGTAGCAATACATCACATGTTTCTTTAGAAATCATCATCCAACTTAACCTGAAAAACAGTAAACTGGTTTAATTAGTGGTAAATTTCCCCATGTAGTTAACACTTATATTGGATTGTTATCAGTCCTTTTGCTAGGGTAGATATTTGGGTTCTTCAGAAAAACCTGTGCTAAAGCTGACAGCAGTAGAAAAACTGTGTCTGCACCAAGGCCTGTGTGTGGCTTACTTGCAATTTTTTGAAACTATTGTGCTACAGAGGTTTAACACAGTACTCAGTTCTGCTTTGGGGCTTACTGAAACCTAACGTTAACAGAAGTTGAAATGCACAAATAGCATGAATTGCTTTTGATTCTGGTCAGTTCATATGCCTTTGAAGTATCTCCACATCTACCTCCAAAATTATTTCAAGAGACCATTATTGCAGCCAATAGCAGCTGTAATTAAATGTGATCTGTGTGGCCAGAAAGATGTGTGATCTAGCAATTCAGTTCTGGTAGATCTGTAGTTATGGTGAACCACGAGATTTATTTTTTTTACAACTTATACACTTACTCTTTTAGGAGATGGTATTTTCTGGATTTGGATTGAAGGGTTCTAGAATTTTAGACACTGCTTGAAGATCAAGGAGGACAGAAAACTATTCTGCTTCTTAAAAGGCTGCTTTGCGTAAATGAAAAGATAACTGCTTTGTCAGAAGGGAAGTGACGGTTCTAGCTCAGGCAGGTAACTTGGAGTAAGCAGACTTTGGGTAAGCTCACTTTGTCACTTCCTTATTCTGTGCCCTTTTACTTTGGCTTCTCAGTTTATATAGTATAGAATATGTATGCCGCAGTGGCTGACTTGAAGAGTCTTGTGAGAGGTTTGCTTCTAACTATACTAACATTATTCATGCAGTTTCAAAAACAAGCTTAAAGGGATGTCAGAAGTGGCCTTCACATCTTGAACGTTATTTTATTTGAATTAGTGGCTGTTTTTACATATGCAATGACAGGATGTCCTGCTCAGAACCATCTCTAAAAAGGGGTTGTTTTAGAAATGAGAAAGCAGTGGTTCTGTTAGATCTGAATCTAGCTAATGTGATTTCAGGTTTCACTCGGTGATACAGGAAAACATGCTCTCTGACATAGAGCATCTAAAATCCTGCAAAGTACTCTCTCTACATTTTCAACATCAGGTACTGAATTTTGTACATACATTTAAAATATTTCAAGCCTGTTGGACAAAAAGAAAGACAAGATTAAATTAAAACAGCCATCATATCTGCAGTTATGTGCGTATGTTTTCAGCATGAGAAAATAATTAATTTGCCTGAAGGATTATCATCTGACCCTTTGAAAGTGTAAAACAGTAATTAATTAACAAACTACTTTTTAAGTAAGGTTCAAATGTAAATTCAAATGAAGGGGCTCAATGTAAACCAAATAATATCTATTACTTTATGGCTGAATCCATAGAACTCAACTTAATTTGTCATTATAGTAATCAAATGCTGAAATTCCAGGTTGTATCTATTCTGCTGAAGTTGGTTGGCGTAGCCATAGCTGCTTTGCTTGAGTAAATGAGAAATGCCATTTCTTATGACCTTAGTCATGGCAGCCGTCTTCGCTTTTTGCCACTTCAGTTTTATTCTGAAAGGTAGTGTAAACGATTCTCTCAGGAATTGTGGTTGTTCAAGTTAAACTAGAAGAAGCATCACTGCTAGTCATAGTTTTGCAGAGCCAGAGTGGATTGCAAGTGGAGACTAGAAATGTCTCTTACCTTTGACAACTTGGAATAGATTCCTGATCACCCTAACATTACTATTATACCAAAACATTGTTTCATTATGTGTGATAAAACCTAAACTAATGTGTGTTAAAAATAGGGAAATCTTTGAAAAGTTGCAGAATTTTCTAAGTTTCGTAAGAGTGGGATGTCACAATAGCCTTTCTTTTAAAAATTTACTGAAAAAAATTAAATGTAGTATAAACGGAGCACTGGATGTCAGTATTGTTGTGCTTGCATAGCTGCTGCTCAGAAAGAGCTTCCCTAGCTCTCAAAACCAGTACAGAGATTGATATTGCTCTGAGTCAGAGGTGAGCAATTCTTGGGCTTTAATCGGGAGAAAGTTTACTTGCCATTAAACTGGAGTAAAAATTTGACATAACATTAGATTTCATACCAAAAGGATGGTACTTACTTAAAATACAGTTATTTTTGGAAGGAGAACAACAAAAAACTTATAAATAGCTGGTCTGATACCCTCTGCTACCAACTTAGTTTTTGTTTGTGGGGGAGAGGAAATTTGGGTTATTTGGGGGGAGTTATTGCTGTATCCTTTTTTAATAGGCTTTTTTTTTCTCTAAAATGTTTTTTGCAATTGCTAAATGAAAAAAAAAAACACAATAAAAACAGCAAGGCAAAATAGTAAACGGAGGATAGGTAAACATTAAAAATGATTACATAGTTTAATCAGCAACTAAACAAGCTGTAAAATTGGGTTAGAGAAAATGTCTTGTTACAGTAACTGTTGATCTTGCTTGTAAAAATACTTGAGTTTCTGTGGCATTTCAGTTGTCAGAAACCCTTTTTTTTTAATAGCCTCCAAATTGCCTGATGATAATCATCATCCTTATTTGTCTACTTGTCTCCAAAAGTTGTTGTATTATTGTAACCTAATATTGTATTATTGAATATCTTGATGTACTTTGGCCTGCAAAACAGTATGGAAGGGTTTAGAAGTCAATGTTTAACTCATTTTACCTCATCAAAGTGTGTTTAACAAATACATAAACTGGCTCAGTCAAAAACTTTCTCTTTTTGTTCACAGAGTCTGTGAGTGGATGTATCTTTTAGCAGTTCGTTCCATTCTGTGGTTTTGGAATATGAGATTTTTTTCTTTCATTTACTAAGGCATCAATGATTTTTCTACTTATAAAGAAGTTTCCATCTGACCAGGAAAAAGTCATTTTACTGTTTAATTACAGCTGAACTTCATAATACTTAAATATTGTTTCTATAGAATTTTTATATATTCTTTATAGAAATAGAGATATTAAAATCAAGTGAGTTTTAACTAAAAAAATAATAAATCTGTCCTTTTCTAAAATCTTCTAATGATAGGTTCTGTAAGGTATCAGTTGTCTCATGAATGGATGAGTTAGTGTGTGTCCACAGTTCTGGACTGCACTTGTGTTATGTTGTTCATGAAGTGCACCATTTACTTGCTATAAAGGTTATTATTAATGCTGCTTTTTTTTCCCCCCTCTTATTTCAGGAAGTGTATTTCAAGAATCTTTCAAAACAGAAACAAAAGGAAGTAATGGAGAAGAATGGAAACAACCACAAACTTCGTGTTTGTGTTGCTACTTGCAACCGTGCTGATTATTCAAAATTAGCTCCCATTATGTTTGGTATTAAGGCAGAACCACAGTTCTTTGAGCTTGATGTCGTAGTGCTTGGTTCCCACCTGATTGATGATTATGGGTAAGGTGAATTTTTGTATCTCTGCCAATCTGTTTCTGGGGTGTTAGCGATAACATCATGAATGTTAGGTAACAAAATCCTTGTCATCATGAATGTACACAAAAAAATTCTAAATGTATTTTTTCAGATTTTATTTCATTTTGCAGCTCCTTCTGAGATTGCATATTTCTGGGTTTTTTCCAACCAATCTTGGAATTATAGAAAGTTTTGTGTAAATGCTGTAATTGAGATCTTCAACAGGATCACAGACTGTATGAAGTGAGAAACTCAATTCATTCACATTTCCCTAAGAATCCGGTGATTATTGAATGAAAATGTGCTGGAGTTTTTAATTTTCACAGAGAAAAGATCATCTTCAGTCATTTTAAGTTGCAGCTCTTCTGCTTTGCATAGTTATTGGAGAAAGTACTTACATATTCCATATCCCACGGGGATACTGTTAGTTCTTATTTCCAGGATTGTGGAGGAAGGAAAGGGTGCTTGTCGCTTTCTGACAAAATGAATAACTGATAGATATATTAGGTATGGTTTGGCAGGAGAGATTAGGGTCCCCTCCATAACACCCTATAAGTAAGCAGTCAGATCACTTGCCTGGAAGGATAGAATGTCTTGGTCCAAATCCCTTCCTTTGGAAGGACCTCCCACATCCCAGGTGAATATTCTCCTGTTTGCTGGGGAAGGGGCAGAAGGAACAGCATGCATTTTCTTGCTGGGGTTGTGGTTGTTGGTTGGTTGGTTTTGCTCAGGCTGTATTTACCAGATTAGGCCCAGTAAGTGAAATAGATAGGAAAACGCTTACTTTGCAAGTCAAAATCAGACTTTAGCATAAGGCTTGCAGCATATCAGCAGTGCTGAACTTTTAGAAATGTTATGCATATCTTCAAGTAAAGACACCTTTTGGACTGTCCAATGAGACATTTTGGCACTTTATAAGTTAGGGTGTGAGGAAGTTACATTATCTCAAAGTTCCACTGCTGCCAATTCTCAGTATAGTGCTCTGTACCTTGCTTTGTACTGGACGTTGTTTCTATCTAATAACATGGCAAGGTGAATTCAACACCACAAAACTAACCTGATTTAAAAAAACAAATGCAAAAAACCAACCAAACTTCTTGCCAGGTTAGCATGTTGAATTACGTCCTGTCTGATTGGACAAATCAGGTAATTCCATTTCATTTGCTGAAGAGGAGAAACATGGCCCTGATTTTTCTATAGTCCTGAAACCTTTGCTGTGTGCAAGACCTGTGCAAAGTAATATGAAATACTACTTTTCCAATTCCAAGGTGTTTAACACCTGTCTCTCTGATGTAAATGATTTGTAATGCACAAAGCAATAGAGATTTTGATCTGACAAATGTTGTTGCTGTTAGTTGCTTTGTGGTAAGTATTCTTAAACCCTGGTACTACTTGGAGGTTTTTTTGGGACCTAGCCCTGCACTCCTTAATCTGGGGGATCCTAGAGAGTTAGTGGGTCCTCAAAACGTATGTGTTCTAGTGATTTGAGTAGGGTAATCAACAGTAGCAGAATTCAAATGATAGGGATCGTGTGAAATGTTTCTTACTGACACATTTGGAGGATAGTAAAAGAAACAAAACACCAAAAATGCAGAGTCTTGTTTGTTCCCTAGATTTTGACCTTTCAGAAGGGAAAGAATACAGAAGAAAAGAGAAGAAAGTTTTTTGAGATAAATGTACATAGTTTTAGGTCTATGGCAGGTCTATGAAGGGTAACGGTAAATGGAGTTGGAAATGTAATGCAGTTTATGTTATAAAAATCTGAGCCACTGCACTCGGATCACATAAAAAGGATTTGCCTTTTAAAAAAAACAAAAACCTGACAAGTTACTTGTAGGAATATATCCTGTGTGTTACAGCAGTGAGCAGAATTGAATAGATAGATAGGGTTTTCTTTAGTTACGCAGTATGGAGATTGCTTCTTTTTTTGAGCTGGAGCACTTTATAGTCTTTGCTATCTTTGCTCAGCTTGCAGATAATGAGATTTCCATTTGCCGAATGTGAGTAGCAGAGTGGATTTAATGAAAATTAAATCTGATTTAAACCAGTTTAAAAGTGTAATTCTTTGAATAAGACCATGAATGTGTCAGATGAGTTGAAGACAAAATTGGAAAACTTCTGGGCTTTTTCCCTCTTATTCCAGCCAGACTGTGCAGACTACTTAGGTCAGGTTTAGTGAATGTGGAAGACAGGTAATCTTATACAGATGTGTGATCTTTCATATTTTAAATACGTATTTGTAAACAATAACAATTCTCAGTATTCAAGGAGTGTTTTAATTTTCTCATTATGGAATGAAGCTGGTAGTATGTGTGGAAAACATTTTTTCTTTAGTGTGAAAGCCTGTTTCTTTTGAACTTAAGGCCTCTTTGTGCAGTGATTTCTTAAGTCTATGAGTATATAAGTCTTGATACAGCTCAAATACAGAATCTGAAAAATGGATGCTGGCTGCAGGATGTCTTTCCTGAACATACAGGCCTGAACATACAGGCCTTGGCTTTGCATCATATCTGTTGTATTTA
Organism: Gymnogyps californianus; assembly: GCF_018139145.2. Lineage (NCBI taxonomy): Eukaryota > Metazoa > Chordata > Aves > Accipitriformes > Cathartidae > Gymnogyps > Gymnogyps californianus. The sequence continues at coordinate 28,885,051 of NC_059500.1, read as the reverse complement.
TACATTTGTCCAGCAAAGTCAATATATTGGTGAGGAGTCAACGTACCTTTCCTGAAAGGAAATCATGCCATATCTATTCCCCGAAAGGCTCTGCAAACACATGAACAAAGAGTTTGATTTCTGAGGATTTCCAGAACACATTCAGCAAAGCTCCTCATTAAAGGTGTCTAGAAAAACTTGATGCTTGGAATATGAGGGAAGATCTTCATATGGATGAGAACATTCTGTTAAAATCTTAAAAACTAGTTTCCTCAATGAAGGAGATGTGATAAGCAGGCCTTTGTTCAAACCCAGTACAACTATTCTAATATGCAGTTAATTTGTTCAACCTATGTTGCTGTAAAACCAAGTTGTATTTACTCTAACCCTTTTGCTCTTACTTTCAGTAATACCTATCGTATGATTGAACAAGATGATTTCGATATTCACACAAGATTGCACACCATTGTGAGAGGGGAGGATGAGGCAGCTATGGTGGAGTCAGTGGGCCTTGCATTAGTCAAGTTACCGGATGTCCTGAACCGCCTGAAACCTGACATAATGATAGTTCACGGGGACAGATTTGATGCTTTGGCCCTGGCCACATCTGCAGCCCTGATGAATATTCGCATTCTTCACATTGAAGGTGGGGAAGTCAGTGGGACCATTGATGACTCTATCAGACACGCTATAACCAAACTGGCCCATTACCATGTGTGCTGCACAAGGAGTGCAGAGCAGCATTTGATAGCCATGTGTGAAGACCATGACCGCATCCTTTTAGCGGGCTGTCCCTCGTATGACAAGCTTCTCTCTGCCAAAAATAAGGACTACATGAGTATTATACGCATGTGGCTAGGTGAGCAGTCCACTTTTTATGTTTTTCATATGACTTTCAACACTAAACAAACTCAGTAACTAGGTTATCAGTCTGTGGGATCTGTTGACTAGTGGCTCTGAGAAAAGTCCAGGAAAAAGAGGTGGACTTCTTGCTAGTAAGTTTAGGTTTGCTTAATTGGAGATGATTATCAAGCATCAACGTGCTTCTTCTGAAAAAACTAGTATATTTGGTAATAGTATCTAGTATTTCTTTCTTCCTACATTATCTTTTTCTTTTGTTCTGTGTTCTACCATGTGTAGCTGGAAAGCTAGAAATCTGTCCTAGTAGACACATCTGGTCCTTTTTGCCAAATCAAAAAAATAACTCCTTAATGGGTAATTTCTCTGAGCTGAACAATTTAAAAACAGAACAGGTTTATATGAACAGTTATTTTGGTGTGAAGGATGCATTTAAATAGAATCAAACCTGCTCAGGGCTAATCTAAAAAAAAATCAAAGGGTATTTATATTATGAACATTCTTTTGAGGAATGCACTGCAACAGGGCAACATGTGCCAGAGGCTTTAGGTGTTTCATATTCATTGACTTACAAATAATTCCTGTAAACAATAGGGTTTTGTGTTTGCTTTTTCTCTTTGACAAAGCAATCTCCTATATGGCACATTAGCCTATGTAGCTGCAAGCTGGAATCTTCTTAGATCAGTAGGTGAATACTTTGCAGAAAAACTTCTTTATCAAATGTACTAAAACAAGTATGACTGACTTTTTTAAAGCAACGGGAATGAAGTCTTTGCTTGAGGATGGACAACTGACAGAAAACCTGAGCAGCTTCAGGGGTTTCGTGTTATTCCAGGTTTACACTGGTGTGAGAACAGGCTCTTGACCCTGGTATAGTCTTGCAAAGCTTTAGATGTAGGCCTGCAAGTTAACAGTTTGTTGGGGTTTAGGTAGTGGTCTCTAAAGTTATGAGACTTGCTTAGAGAGGCAAGTAACAAGCTAGATCCTCCTGTTACTCCCTTGAGTTTTATTGTAGCGTTGAAATTTAAGTGTTAGATATCCCATTCAGTGCCTTGACCGTTCAGGCTTTCACAGTAGTAGTTTCAAAAGTATGTCCTTCCTTCCTCCTACTATTCTATGCCAATGAAAAAACTTTTCTTGGGCTCCATTTGGACAGGTGAAGACGTCAAAACCAGAGATTATATAGTTGCTCTGCAACATCCTGTAACCACAGATATTAAACATTCCATAAAGATGTTTGAGCTGACACTAGATGCACTCATCTCCTTCAACAAGAGAACACTTGTTCTATTCCCTAATGTGGATGCAGGTGAGTAAAATACTTTCATGAGAGAGAGACACATAACAGATTGTCTTTAAAGTGTACATTGGTTCTTATGGAGTTCTTTTATCCCAGAACCTCCAGCCAGATGGAAATAGCTGGATGGTCTCAGCATCATGTGTGCATCCACTACAGCTCCATATTCACATTGCTGGAGGACGTTTCAGCTTTTCAGTGTGGGAAGGAAGATGAAGGGAAAACATGTGACGTGTAGAAGCAATATTAGTGCCTCTTAAATTAACTAAAAACTACAAAAAGATTTTTGCAGTGGATTTTGGAATCAAGCTTGGGCTTACGTGCCCAGCTCTGCAACTTACACTGTGAGGATAAAAAGAGAACAAAACAATGAACAGCTATTAGTTCCTTTGCATGTTTGGACCTTCAGTTTAACAATAGAACTTGAATCATTTATTCTACCTCTTGTTTTCCTGTAGGAAGCAAAGAGATGGTCCGGGTGATGAGGAAGAAGGGCATTGAACATCATCCCAATTTTCGGGCAGTAAAGCATGTCCCATTTGACCAGTTCATTCAGCTGGTTGCTCATGCTGGCTGTATGATTGGTAACAGCAGTTGTGGTGTCAGAGAGGTGGGAGCGTTTGGTACACCTGTCATCAACTTGGGGACACGTCAGACAGGAAGAGAAACAGGTACATGTTTGCTTAACTGCTTTTTTCCTCATGGTTCTGAGGTTTTTCTTCCACAGGATAAAGTCAAATGAATGCTTGACAGAGGCCATCTTGCAGTATCAGTGCAACATAATTTTGACCCATTTTAAAGCTTCACTGGCTATTCCTATATCATGTTAATGCTGCTTGTGTGTTTTACATAAGATAATGAGGCTTTTATCTATAGACAAGTTAACATATATCTCCATTTGCAGTGGATTCCATTTAGCAGAACAGGCAACTAATTGTTTTCCTTTATAGCTAGTTTGATGTTTGACATTTATTAAAATTTCACTTCAAAAAATATGAACTCTTCACCACGTCAGGAAGTATTGTGGTATTTCAGAGATATGCAGATATGACACAAATAGCCCTGTTTTCATTCGTGCATTTTTAATTTAATAATAGAGTTCTGTTGAAGGCTAATATTCTACTCTCTAGTGTTTTGTAATGCATGACAGCATATCATAGGAGTCACCATTGCTTTATTGGGAGGAAGGGGAGGCACATAATTGATGAAAAGCTATGTCGATCTGGCTGGAGTCTTTCCTGCTCAAAGGAAACAATTATTTCTTCATTTCGAAAGCAGTTCTTATCCTCTAATGTAATTTGAGGAGCTGACCTGTCCTATTATGTTAAATTTTGTCATCTAGGTGAAAATGTTCTTCATGTTCGTGATGCTGATACACAGGATAAAATTCTGCATGCTCTACAGCTGCAGTTTGGTAAACAGTATCCATGGTAAGTACCTTCATCTTGCTTCATTGGAGGGGATGTTAAAGTGGTAGAGTAAAAGGCATTTAGTCCTGAGGTGGTTCATCATATTTGATTGGAGTGCTTTTAATGCACTAATCTGAGGTTACAAATTATTTTTTATTTCACATACCTCATTCAGAATCATAGTGCAATGTCTGGTATGCAGATTAGTATTTGTAGAGCAAAATGTTACTAGTAATGTTTTGATATAACCTCAATAGAGTTAATGTTTTGAAGAACCTCAATAGAGTAATAAAACTGAATTCTGTAATACCAAATGTCTGACACCATGTATGATGGTATTTTAAAACCAGACTTAGATGTTGAAAACTGACATGAATGTATAGTTTATTATTACGTAGTTGTCATCTGTGTGATAAGTACATCTTGTCTGGACTTGTAGCGCATACATAAACTTTCCATAATTTTAGAGCTTTATTATGTGGGTCCTTTCATTAAACTTTTTTTTTTTTTTAATTTTTGGGAGGGGCATCATTAGCTTCCCAGTTTTCTACATTCCTGTTTTGTATTCCAAAATGGAGCTAATGCCAAACTTGCACAATCTGTTGTGTGATCGTCAAACTACTGACACTATCTACCATATCACATGACAGACTCGAGTAGTGTGAGCTGCAGTATTGTTATAGTAGCCATATCATAATTTTGTCATGACACAGTGTTACAGCCTTCTGTCATATAAAGAACTTTATAGATTGCAGTGTTAGTTCCAATTAAATGGATTTTTTTTTTCATATTATAGCTCAAAAATATATGGAGATGGTAATGCTGTTCCAAGGATTTTGAAGTTCCTTAAATCTATTGACCTCAAAGAGCCATTGCAAAAGAAATTCTGTTTTCCTCCTGTCAAAGATAATATCTCTCAAGATATTGACCATATTCTAGAGACACAGAGTGCTCTGGCTGTGGATCTAGGTGGAACTAATCTCCGAGTAGCAATTGTCAGTATGAAGGTAAATATTCTGTTGTGCTTTTAGATATTCTGCAAACTCCATTGGGCTTTGTGGTTCTGTTCCTACAGTGGGGATATGGGCTTACAATGCAAAAGAGCTCCAAAACAAAGCAGTTGTACTGGCTTTTGCTGTTGAGGGGTAAAGTAGATTTTCCCTCATTTGTTGCACCTCTCATGCAGTCTTGATAGAACTTGCCTGCTGGTTTGCTTTTCTAAGGCTGCTGTTAAACTAACAAAGCCCATTTGCTGGTGCATGATCCTAGCTGCTCCCTCTCTGTGGAAAGTCATACAGACCTTGAAGAACAGGACAACTTTCAGATGTGTTCGTTCACCGTAAAAGGTGACTCGGTTCACCCTGCAACTTTTTATATGTCAGCAAAAAAGGGAAAGGCTCCAAGAGCAGTCTTTTTACTTCCCCACTGCCTTACACAGCCATGTAATGGACAAACAGAAGCATTTTGAGCAACAACCAGCATGTAGCAAAGCAGTTTACTGAGGGAGAGTGGTGGGTTCATGGTGGGTGGGTTCAGGATACAGAATTTTGCATCTCTTCTACCAAGAGAAGGACAGCCAGTAATCAAAAATTCTCAGTACCTTCCTGCATAGAAGCATAATCAATAAGACAGTACTGAGCCTCAGCTGGAACAGTGTTCACTGTAATGCATCACACCACAGAGATGTAGACCAATTGGAGAGAGAATCAGGAGGAAAAATAACAATAATTATTACAGACATGGAAAACAGGGAAAAGTTGAAGAAACTAGAATTGTTTAGTCTAGAGAAGAGGAGACTGGGGGGGGGGGGGGGGGGGGGGAAGTCTTCAGATATGTAGAAGCCTCTTCCATGAAGAGAAATATCAGATTCACTTGTGCATGAACAAGTAAATTATTGGAACAGTGGAAGGGAAAATTATTTTAAAGTTTTTCTTATTATCCAGTTTAGCTGTCAATGCAAGAGAAGGCTGGAATAGATAGTCTGGAAGGGTATGGAGTCTTCATTGCCAAAATAGTAGGAGCTGGTTTAAAAAGGTCTCTTAAACGAGCTGAATTATAGTTTGTTGATTTTGCATTGGAAAAGGGTGGTGTATTTGAGTTGTATGATGATCTTCTAAAATTCCTATCAGGGTTTTTGTTTTTTTTTTTTTTTTAATTGTGTTGACTGGGTCCTTTGCTGTATGAAAAGAGGTGCTTGATTGTTTAATACCATAATCAGAATAAGTAGAATTTGATACATGCGCTAGAATTCATAGAGACTTTAAAGATTGAGTGAGTTTTACAGGAAGAGAGGCACTTCAGACTCAAAAGTAACCCATTTGAAATAGGCTTGAAGTTACAGCCTTTACAAGGCTGTATGGAGAGATGTTCAGGTTTAGGGATACTGTGTGATTTAATGGTCTCCGTGCTTAGAAGTTCCTCAATCCATTTCTCTGGTAATGGCACAGTAGGAAGCTTTCCTTTGCCTGTGTCATAGCATTAATAAGTATGCATTGCTTGCATAGCTCTGCCAGTCATAGACAACATATTACAAATGTTTGACAGCTAACTTAGAAAGATGAAAATTCATGCTTGGCAAACATAACAAAAACTGAAGTCTTAAAAAACAGCAAGTGAGGCTACCAAAGTGGCATCAGTATCAGTCTGATGCCAGATCACTTGCAAAGGCATCTTACAGTGAAACAAGTAAATACACCCATGACCATCAGCGGATTATCCAGATCAATGAAAAAACCACAAAATTTCTATTTAGACTTGTGAGCTTCAAGCTTATGGGATAAAAATTACTTGGTGATGGTGTAAAAATATTTGAAATAATTCTTATCCAGGTTGATAAATGAAAGGATAGTTAGGAGTGAAGAATTTAACTCATTTAGATACCCGTCTTCCTGTTTGGGGGGAAAAAACCCCATAAAAATCCTGAACTCTGCAGCACTTTGAAGATGTGAATAAAACTCATGTTGAGAAGTCTTTGGCTTTTATTCTCAACAGTATTGGACAATTACTCCTACTGTTACACTGCATACTTCCAGATAACTATATCAGTTAGACATAGTTACCCAGAAAGAAAAGTAAGTTGGCTGTAGAAGGATGAAGGGCTATGTAAATTGACCTGATATGGTCCAGAATTTTTGCATTCATTTAAAAGGAGATGTCTGGCAGATCTTTAATGTCTTAAAGACAACTTTCAAAAGTATAATTTTTTTAGAAGTAAAATTGACACCACATTTTCTGCCAACACAGCCTGGAAAAAAAATGAATTTAAAAAACTCCTGTCCATTTTGCAGAGTGTAGCTTGAGGTGGCATTTTGCATAATAAAATTTAGACAACAGCTGTAAGCATTTAACAGGAAATGGCAGAGTTGAAGGTGTAGTTTTCATGAAGAAAATAACTGTTTTCAAAAGCTCCTTTTAAAAGCTGTTGTGTCTTCTGATAATGTTTGCTGCAGTCTTGTCTTCCAAAATAACTTCCTCTGATTCCCCTCACCCTCCAAACCAACAGTGAAGAGGAAACTAAACATAAAAATCCCCAAACCCTATTGCTGATGTGATGCCGAGATCGTGGGATCTAATACTCAAACCATTGACATCTTGGAATTTTCTGTAATTTTGGCAACAATGACTCAGCCATGTTGCATCTAGACGGTCTTTGTTACTCCTTTTTGCTTAGTTGTATTAATACAATGCTGTTCACTTAGATATATTGTGGAGTACAGGGGATATAATAGGTAGAATAACATTGCTAAGCAGCATATCTTCTGCAGTTTCCTGGCCTAATCCTGCAATATTAACATTACATTAAGATTAGTTCCTTAGTACCCACAGACTCAGGCACGCATAATGAATGCTTTCATTACCACTGCATGACTCCTAGGGTTGAAAATAATCCCTTCCTCCTGGACCCTCCCTCCCCTGTACAACATACATCACAGTAGATGGTACTCCAGAAATATTTCAAGTGACTCAGAAGTATAATTGCTTAGAAGAAAAGTTGTTTCTGAAAGGATAGTAAATTTTGCATTGAGATTTCTAGCATTTCTCTCTGGCTGACTCTCCTCCTGCTGGTAAAACACCAGTGTCTGTGATACCACGCAAAATTTTCATGTAGTCAAATTGGAAACATTTTATTCTTAAAGCACTATGGGTTTTCTGTCCTTTTTAGCAATTGCTACTCTCTTACTTTTTTTTTAACACTTTAGTATTGAGCTTAAGTGCATTGCTGTATCACAGTTTACCCCTAACAACAGTTCCAGTAGCTCCTGTGATATTTCCTTACACAATCCATGTGTTCCTTAAAATATGTATTTTATTTCAGACAGGGGAGGTTGATTACAGAAGCAGAATGTAATGCCTAATCTTGCAAACTTGTCCCCCAGAGCTGTCAGGAATCTTGCACAGAACAGCCTGTAGGACCAAGATCTAAGGCACGCATCTGTATTGTTTTTTAAAAAAGAGAATTTATGACTCTCCATTTTCAAGTTGACCTGTAGTTTAAATTGAAGAGAAATTTCCTCATGAAGTACATTTCTGTGGGCCATGTTTTGTTGTTTTTAATTTCTAGGGTGAAATAGTTAAGAAGTATACCCAGCTCAACCCTAAAACTTATGAAGACAGACTAGAATTAATTCTAAAGATGTGTGTAGAGGCTGCATCAGAGGCAGTAAATGTGAACTGCAGAATTTTGGGAGTAGGTAAGTTAACAAATACTAACTTTGTCTTTTCAATTAAGTTTTTCAACATGAAATTAAATCACCTGATTAATTTAAAACATCTTTCTAAAACGGATCTTGTGTATTTTAAGCTCTCAAATTATATTCTTAACACAAAAACTTTAAGTGTCTGTGAAAATGAGAAGCTATAAAGACTGAAGTTGCCCCAGTCTGTAACAGCCATGAAAGCAATCTGCTAAGTTATATCTAAATTATATCTAAAATGTGTGGTATATAGATTTGTGGATTTTGAAGCTCCCTGCAGTCTCAGAATTGTGAGTCAGATGCTTAGTGTATATTGAAACAGCTATTGAAACAACTGCAGCTGAATCAAGTTTCCTCTGTTCTCTGTAAGCCTTTATGGCCAGGATCAACTGTGTAGCAGAATTCTCAGTTACACTAGGGCAGACTAAAAAGGCTAAAATGTTAGATTAAATTTGCAGCTAACAGAGACAAAAGCAGCTTTTTTGTTGATTTCCGGTTTACTTACACTGTAGTAGAGTTCCAAATTAAACTGTGTGTTTATACCAGATAGGACTTCTTCAGTTTAATGATGACTGGGAGCTTTGGTCTTAGATATTACAGTTATTTATGAAGGTGTCGATTAATGTGTCCTGGATTTTTAAGGAGGACATAAAATCCTCATTTTAGCTGAGAAATGCTCCAAAAGAAAAGTAGTTTGCTCCAGACTTACTTGAATCACACAGTACAAAGAAAAGTTAATTTGAACTTCTTTTAAAAGTATTTTTCAAAACAATGTTAAGTACACAAAGCCGTAAGAAGAAACATATCAGACCTTCAAATCAAGTCTCAAACTCTCTGTTGGGTAATACACGTGACTTAACCACCCAGATTATTTTATTGTGTTCAAATGCTAAATCTTGAAAGCCTCGTAGTTCCTGTAGAAAAGATGGTAAATTCTACAGTAGTCACTATTGCAAGTATCTAAGAACAGTTTACAGCAGCTGTGTTTATTAGGATAATGAAACCATAAACTGGTTTACAGAGATTTATATATGGGGAAAAAACTTTCCTTTTGTCTGTCATTTTACAAGAATTACATTCCTATTTATTCTTCAGCTCCCTTCCTTCTGTGACTGATTGCTTACTGTTCAGTTACTGAGTAATGAGGAGAAAAGAAGTGCTACAGAATAAGAAATTTCTTACCTGGCTATTTTTGTTAACTGCTCTTTGCCTCATTCAGACTCATAGTTTGAATCAGAATACTAGCCGAAATTGAAAGTTCTCTTTAGAGAATGACGTGTAATTCCTATGGGAATAACTAATGTGTTAGATTCTAGTCATCTCCTTAAGTCATCTCCATCATAAGATGGAGAGTTGCTATAACTTTGGAGAGATTTTTGCAAGACTGAGCAGAAGAGCTGGACTTAATCCTGGACTTTTTATCAGTAACACTGGCCTTCTTCCAGCTATTATAGGTAAGGGTAAAAGTAATAACCATTGGAAATGAATAAGGAGAAAGAGCTACTAACAGAAAGCAATGAAAAAAAGTTTTTCTCCTTTTAGTCCTATAAACTGCTATCAGCACTCAAAATATTAGCTACATAACTTTGCTTGAAGAACTCCCACTAATACAAAGCAGGTTTGCAGAGTGATTAAAAAGTAGGACTCTGGAAAAAAAATGATCATTTTCAACATCTTTTTGTCTTGATGATCAAATAAGTCTAGATTGCAACAGCTCTGCAGTTAGTTTCAATTTTGTTGGTTTTGTTGAGTTTTTTTCACTCAAAGCATTTACATTAAAAACAGCTTTATGAAAATGAGGGAAAAGTAAAGACTATCAGGCCCAAAGAACACCAGCAGCTGTTACTGAAATCTTTTTTTACTTTTACAAAACACAAATTTTAAACCAAAGGAGACTCAGATCTGTACACAAATGTTGCATAGAGATACTTGTGAGAGCTATCTATTTACTGCTACTAGACAGTATTTAAGTTATCTTTCTGGAGCTGACAGTAGAGAAAAGAGGATGAAGAGATAGCTTCTGCTAATTCCCATAGTTGCTTACATCAATTACAGAATTATGGCATTTAGAAAAGGTAGACATGTTTTACTAAGCTATTGCTGAGTTAGCAACTAAGTATTAAACAAGGTTTTGTTGTAATAAACATTTGGTTCTTAAAATCCTAGTGACGCCTTCACAGATTGACATTGGGAATGTCGTTTCTATTAGGTACTTGCTGACAGGTCCTCAGATGATTTGTTCTTTACAAAGTGAGATTTTTTTGGGGTCTTACAGCTTTAATGTTCAATTCAGCTGCTTGTCTTGTAGCTTTTGTGGCTGCTTTCTATTATAATGTTAACCCTGGGACTCTTCCCCCCCCCCCCCCCCCGAACATCTTTAGATAAGTGACAAAATTATATAATCTCTTGTTGGGGTTTAACCCCAGCCAGCAACTAAGCACCAGGCAGCCGGTCGCTTAGTCCCCCCGAATCAGGATGAGGGAGACAATCGGAAGAGTAAAAGTGAGAAAACTTGTGGGTTCAGATAAAGACAGTTTAATAGGTAGAGGAAAAGCCACACATGCAAGCAAAGCAAAACAAGGAATTCATTCACTGCTTCCCATTGGCAGGCAGGTGTTCAGCCATCTCCAGGAAAGCAGGGCTCCATCACATCTAACAGTTACTTGGGAAGACAAAACGCTGTAACTCCAAACATCCCCCCCTTCCTTCTTCTTCCCCCAGCTTTATATGCTGAGCATGATGTCATACGGCATGGAATATCCCTTTGGTCAGTTGGGGTCAGCTGTCCCAGCTGTGTCCCCTCCCAACTTCTTGTGCACCCCCAGCCTGCTCGCTGGTGGGGTGGTGTGAGAAGCAGAAAAGGCCTTGACTCAGTGTAAGCACTGCTCAGCAATAACAAAAACATCTCTGTATTATCAACACTGTTTTCAGCACAAATTCAAAACATAGCCCCATACCAGCTACTGTGAAGAAAATTAACCCTATCCCAGCCAAAACCAGCACATCTCTGTATAAGAATAATAGATAAAATGTTCAAACTTTGTTGTCTAGAGCTAAATACCTCCATAATAAAGTGGCCTACTTTTCAAAGGTCCTGACAGAGTCCATCAACTTTGGAAGCCTCTCCAGCTAGAGGAAACCGGTTTGGCTGATAGTGCCTATTGTTAGCCATTACTCTGTTCAGTAGACAAATCTCTGAACACAGTCTTGATTTTTCTGGAAAACAGTGTATTTTTAAGTAGAAATCACTACTCAAAGTGCAGTGATTATTTTTAGTCACTCCAAATCTTAAGAGTTACAGATTTCAGGACACTTCCACTGTTCCAGGGTTTGAACAGTTTATTTTGTACAGTTTGCTGTTGTATGTCTTTCATACATGACTAAAACGAAACACAAGTATTAAGTGATTTGCTGTAATCTTGCCTGAAGTAGGAACATTAGCTCTCTGACTAACACTAACCATTACCCATCTAGTTAGTCTTAAATTGCTGCGTGCATTGGGATTAGAGCAATGGAGTTCTATGAATTATCTTTACACGTCAGAAATCGCACTGCCAGTAATACTTAGAAATTTTTACTTTCACACTCTGCTTCAAAGCCTAGTATTAGAAATAAAAATACATGTCATTGCAAAGAGAAAAACAGGTCTTTTACTTAAAGTATTACACAGACTTAGTTTTGATTTTTCTCTCCTGTATTTCTGGGACTTAGGTATTTCCACAGGTGGACGGGTAAACCCCCGAGAAGGAATTGTGCTTCACTCTACAAAACTCATTCAGGAGTGGAGCTCTGTGGATCTCAGAACTCCAATATCTGATGTTCTGCACCTGCCAGTCTGGGTGGACAATGATGGAAACTGTGCTGCTCTAGCAGAGAGGAAATTTGGTCATGGAAAAGGAATAGAAAATTTTGTAACACTCATTACTGGTACAGGTGGGTATGTTGGGTTCAATGAAACCCAAAGTCAAAATACCAGCACCATCACTCAGAGGCTCAGCTGATCTTAAAAGCATAAACACCACCACTGTGCCTGGAAAAACCCTAACATATTAGGTTCTTAAACCAAAAATCCTTTTGCCACTATATCTATTTGTTTCTTCCAGGGTATTTTTTAATTTATTCAGGCAAATGAAACCTTTTGCATAATATAAGCTTCTTGATAAAAAAAGTTCTGCTGATACAGCTATGCAGGCAAAACATTTTTTCAAAATAAGGAAAATCTGAGCAACTTTAGCTAGAATAATTTTGCTTTTTTCAGCTTTATAGCTTACTTCTCTTCCAGCTGCAGAAATACAAGTCAGATCAGGATATGTATGTAGAAGATAAGCAACTGAATATGAGAGATGATGCTTATTATATCTCAAATGCAAATGTGGGGTAACTTTTCTCATTTGTTAAGTATGAGAAAAGTTAAAGTTATTCCTTTAGAATGGTGGCAATAATAACTAGCTGATGAATCCCCACCCAGGGTTTGGGAAGGGGCAGCAGAGAATTGCAGATTTAAGTGTCCTGGCTCTTTAGCACACAGGTTTAGCTGTCTAAATACGGCATTAAAACATCTCTGCAAAATTTTAAGGCCACTCAAAAGGTTAGTTTTGTGCATAAAGAGCATGACTCACAAGCTTAAAAGATCTGTCATAGTAGTTCAGTACCATCCATAGGGTTTTTAAGAAAGGAGAAGCATTATTATATTTTGATACATAGATGAATAGGAGGGAGGTATAAGCTTGCTTATTAGGTGTGTCGAATAGAGTTCTTCAATAACCAGTAATTTTTGGTTTCCAGTATAGAATACCAGTGATGCACATATTTTATCTTGTCTGTATTAGAATAAGCAAATGTCAATGTCCTGCAGAATTGGGGCCTTTAAAAACTCCTTTTTTTTTTTTTTAATCATAGAAGTTTTCATATCTTTGCAGGAATTGGAGGTGGAATCATTCATCAACACGAATTGATCCATGGCAGTTCTTTCTGTGCTGCTGAGCTCGGGCATATTGTTGTATCTTTAGATGGACCAGAGTGCCTGTGTGGTAGCCAAGGATGTATAGAAGCATATGCCTCTGGAATAGCATTACAGAGAGAAGCTAAGAAACTGCATGATGGTATCTATGTACTTTGTTTTTGAAAACATGATTACTAAATTGCAGTATAGGAAGAAATTTGCAAAGATGATATTAAGAAAAATAGACCTGCCATCTTTTTCTAGGAGGAGACGAGAATAGGCGTACAGGCAACCAGATAGGATTCCTGTGTATGGCCAACCCAGGAGCCACCACAACCTGCGTAGTACAATACAATTCTTTTTCAGTGATGGCAATACCTAGGCAAGCCACATTTGGAACCACTGGTCTCAAAATTACCAGAAGCATGTAGTAGAGTTTAGTCTCTCCTTTTTAAGCATGCAGTACGGTAATCTGACAGGCATTCTGTGAGGTTTGGCTTCACAGTGATTGTCTTTCAGCAATAGCTTCTCAGTCTTAGATAAGTTTGAGAATATTTATATTTTATTTTATTAACTTTTGGGGCTGACAAGACTAGTGAATTACCATACTATTAACTGTTTGAGCTTGATGCCCTGCTTCTACAAGTAGTTCCCTGAATAATATGGATATGACCACTTTGGCTCAGCTCAGGGTTGGACACATTGCTCAGGATTCAGGCTTCAGTATGCAAGTAAAAGAGATGTTGTCCTGGTTTCAGCTGGGATAGAGTTAATTTTCTTCTTAGTAGGTGGTACAGTGCTGTGTTTTGGATTTAGTGTGAGAATAATGTTGATAACACACTGATGTTTTAGTTGTTGCTAAGTAGCACTTATCCTGAGTTAAGGACATTTCAGTTTCCCATGCTCTGCCAGCAAGCAGGTGTGCAAGAAGCTGGGAGGGAGCATAGCCAGGGCAGCAGACCCGAACTAGCCAAAGGGATACTCCATACCATGGAACGTCATGCCCAGTATATAAACAGGGGGGAGTTGGCCAGGAGGGGCAGATCGCTGCTCGGGCATTGGTCAGTGGGTGGTGAGCAATTGCCTTGTGCATCACTTGTCTTTTCTTGGGTGTTATTTCTCTCTTTTTTTTGTTATATTCCTTTTCATTACTATTATTATATTTTTAAATTATTATTGTTAGTATTTTATTTTATTTATTCAACTGCTCTTATCTCAACCCACGAGTTTTACTTTTTTCCCTGATCCTCCTCCCCATCCTACTGGGAGCGGGGAGGGGGCAGCAGCTGCGTGGTGCTTAGTTGCTGGCTGGGGTTAAACCACGACAGATGTAAAGATCTTAACTGCCTGTTTGTCACCCTCCATTTCTTGACTTACCACATCACCATGTTTTTCTCTTGGCTTTCTCTCCTCTTCAAACAGAGGATCTGCTTTTAGTAGAAGGAATGTCAATGAAGAAGGAGGAGGTTGTTAGCGCTGCACATCTCATTCAAGCAGCTAAACTTGGGAACACAAAAGCAGACAGCATTCTCAGAACAGGTGAGAACATAGCCTAAAGGGTGGAACCCTCCCATGATTATATTTTTGGGGACACAGAAATGGTAATGCACTACAAACACAACTCTACACGTTAAGGACCTCTGTATATACAAAACACGAATGGTAATGAAATGGTAAATATAATTGTTGGAGGAAATGTGAGCAGAAGTGTGTATTAAAAGTCTCTTTTCCAATAAATGAGAAGATGAAAAGCTTCTGCAAAGATCAGCTTAAAAAAAGTGAGGTCTCAACATTCTCATATTGGAATATTTGGGGACATTTCTTTGTAGGCAAGTGAATGACCAGTCTGAGCAAGTAAAAGCAATTTACATATTACTTTACATGGGATATTTTACTGTTTTACTAGCTTTAAACACAGTCTTCTTTCTCATACATAGCTGGTAGCACTAAGATGGTAGAGTAATGCTTTCCTATTTTCTCTTAGCTTACAACTGTGGTAATGCATTGCTTTGTCTTTCACATCTGTATCATTGGATAGTGCATTATTGTGCAATAAAATTGCCTTTTTATTCTTTTACTTTTGAAAGCAAAATTAATGGCAAACTCATACTGTCTGATAACATAAACTCAAAACTGTCTGCCATATGGAATAGAACACTTTCCTGAAAGTGTCATTTGCTGCTAACAGACCTATTTCAACTACTGATGCCTGGACTGCTTTGAGTATTCTACTTAATTTCTTTTTACTTTATCTTTTCAGCTGGGACAGCATTAGGCCTTGGAGTTGTGAACATTCTGCACACCATGAACCCCTCTCTTGTGATCCTTTCTGGAGTTCTAGCTAGCCACTACGTTAATGCTGTCAAAGATGTGATAAATCGACAGGCTCTGTCCTCTGTTAAAACTGTGGATGTGGTGGTCTCAAATCTAGCGGATCCTGCTCTTCTTGGAGCTGCTAGCCTGGTACTGGATTACACTACACGTAGAATATACTAGGTACCTGGAAGAATTATAGAAATGGACTAGGCAAATTCCTAATGGGTGGAGGGAATACTTTGCCCAAAATTTTTCTTTGAGAGCAGCTACTGAATCAGAGTAGTGTTCTGAATAGTTAGCGACTACTTCAGCATTTCCTAACTGAGGTATTATTTTTTTGTATTTTTCCTAAATTTCATCTGACTTCATAGGAACTAATGTGCAATTCTGTTGTTTTTAATCACCTCTGTTGGTAAGCCCATATGTTGCTTTAAGTGTAGCTGAATTATTTATGAGCATATCTTGATGTATGGTGGGGAATATGTGTATGGTGTGTCAAATTATAGCTAACACTTGGGGATCCATATCTCATTTCCCACCTATGTGAAATGAGAAGTCTACAATGTGACCAGCTTTTCAGTTTCCAGGCTTCCACCCGCAAAGTAAATAAGATATAATCACCAATAGCAGGTGGTAATTTCAGTGTGTGGAAATGAGGGAAGTTGCCTCTAGAATCAAAAAGGCTGCATCTAGAAATTGTGGTTCATGAAGGACTTGGTGGAGGCAGTTATTTATTACATCATCTTTAGAGGGCAGAGTCCCATTTTAGAAGCTTTGCATATGAAGGAAAAAGATCATGGTCTAGTGAGCTTACAGCCTGCAGAGCAGTCCAAACAAACAAAGTGTAGCAGTGAGCATCTTTGTCTTCTGGCTATGGCCAACAGTAAATTATTTGAATTTTATTGTTTTGTCTACTACTAAAGTCTACTTTAGACTAAAGTCTACTACTTTATCTGCCAAATTAGCAGAGAGGGGACTGTTTATTCTTTGGTAGCCAGATGTGGCACATCTGATCATAAAGACTCTACCTTTCAAGAAAACTCTTCCACTGCAGGGTGACATAGTGCCTCTCCTCAGCAGTTGTGGTGGCTGCAGGTACACTGTTCTTGTTCTGCGTTCACCGTCAGTTCGCAGGATGGAAAGTCAAATCTGAGCCTCATCCTCACCTTCAAGACATTCAGAAGCCTGGGAGCAAAGTATGTCAAATACCAGTGAAGGCTTGCCTAAACCTAAACCATGGTTTATGTTTCTTTAACTAGTCCTTCTTGATATATAGCTCTGTCTTTATCCAGCTGCTTTTTAGCATACTTTCAAGATACTGTAGTAATAATTCCTTGACACAAGGAGAAACTGAAAAACAGACCAATCTAACTGATCAGCTATCCCAGAAAGAAGATTCCTGTGGAGGAACAGTCACAAGACCATCCTCTGTCCTGCATTTAATGGCCTGTTTTGACATCTAACTCAGCCACTGATGATATTCTCAGAAGTCTAGTAATGTACTAGTACAGGGGAATAAAAGAGGCTATTTCCACACTCAAACTTCTCCAACCAAAATCAAAGAACCTTCTGCAACAACTGCCCTCTGCTGTACAATAATGTAAGACTGAATAGCTGTTAGTATAGTGAACCACTCTACTGGTTAATTCTGGGATATAATCTACACAAGTTGCCTTCACTTCATCCTCTCTTCTGCAAGGAATGCTTACTGAGAACTCACATCTTCACAGCAGATTTTAGAAACACCACCAGATCTCCTCCTTGATGTCTCCAGGAATAATTGTGCAGCCTTTATACCATAGTTTTTCTCAGAATCAGCAAACACTGGCTCTTAACCATTCGCAAAGGCTTTATGTCACCAGGGGTTCTTAGTTCCTTTTCTTGTGTGTCTTGGTTTACTTGGTGATTCCCACTAACTTAAGTACCTGAGCGGCAGGTAGCTCCATGAGTAGGTCAAGGAGAAATCGGCTTTGCTCTACAGTGATAGTAGCTCAGGTCAGGAGTAACAGTATTGAGGTTCTAACTGAGAGTAGCCCTGACCTTTCCATCCTCTAGCATCACAAGGAATGCCTGACTAAAAGTGGGACCAGGCTTTTGCTTTCCAGACCTCCTGAAGCTCTATATTTTTGATATCTCAGACTCCAATATGTCTTTCACTAGCAGCTGAAGGGAGGGTGCAGGCATAGAGAAAACATGAAAAGGTGAAACACATTTGGAAAGTTTTACTCTAAACACTCTTAACATCTAGTCCTGTTAAGAAAATGGTTCTTCGAATGCTTTTGAACATGTTTTTTCTGTCAACTGGACAAGGACCTGCTGCATATGTGCAAACAGTGCAGAAGTCCTTACAGTTTTCCCTGAGAAGTTTGTGGGCTTATAAAATCAGAAAGAATAAAAAATGATGTTTAATAGCATAATAGTGATTTTATTTGTTTGTTTCTCCTTCCTCCCCTGTTCAGAACCCTCCCTTGCACTTCAGGCATTTTATTGTAAACCAGAGGTTTTATGGACATTAGCTCCAAATAGAAGCATGGAAGCCCAACCAGCCAGGGCTTGGGACCATGAGGAGGCAAGTTGAGTTTTGCTAGCTATCTTTTTACAGATCATTGCTGATGCTTTGCAAGCCATATAGCTAATCAGTACAGCATCAAGGTTTGGAATTTCTTTTTGGTTTCCTTAGCAGCAAGTTTAGTTAGTTAGTATTTTGAGTCTTTGATCTGCCATCCAGACACTCAGAATTAACAAATGCCTCAGCCTTCTGGTGGTCTTGAAGCACTGTCCTTCCTCCACTTACTTAAGTATATCGAAATTGTCAGAAACTTGGACATATTACCAGTGGAGGCAATGTCAAGTTTGTATCACAGACAGTAAGGTGCAGACAGAGTTTATACTCCGATTCAATCTGCATCAGTGAAATCTGATCGCTGTGTCCCTTTCAAATGCTGTGGAGAGTTCACAGGCATTAGTAAGGGTAGAACACCTGGACTGTATACTCCTTGGACCATTCCAGATAATTGTGTTTGGAAAACGGTTTATCAAAGGCACATTAGAGCTAGTGCTTCGGCAGCTGAAGTGTAGGTGCTAAAACCATGTATTTAGTACGGTTATTTTAGTCTGGCGCCAAGCTATGTTTGCTTCATAATCTGAAAGCAGATGCTTTGCACTGTGGGCACGTAATGTATTTTAGTAACAACTAAAAATGCTCATGAGATTCTGAAGAAGACACAGAAAGCAGATTTTTCTTAAGCCTTGCTTAAGTTTGCACATACAGTTGTAGCACTTCTGGGTTGATTCATTTGGCAAGTTCACACAAAACAAGATCAAACTGTATACTTTGTTGTGGTGCCCAAACCACCCACTGCCTGTATACTGCAGTTTGGTATAAAATCAAAAAGATGATTGTTTTCAGATAGAGCAAGGCAATGAAAAGACAACTAATACAGCCAGTTCTTTCTGCTTCTGTCATAACTGAGGGAAGCTTTTGAGTTCACAGCCCTCCTTCTGACCTCACACAGATATCAGTTGTATCCTTAACAAATCACAAATTACTGTTAGGCTGTTACTGCTAGCTGAAGAAAGCTTTGCATGCTTGAAAGCACACATTTTTCTCCGTTAGTCTAAAACGAGATAACACATCTCCACACCACTTTTGCCTTGCTTGTACTATTAGACCACCATTGCTGTAACTCTGTATCTGCAGGTGTTCTGAATACTAGGTCTTCCAGCTTTTTTTGCATGAAGCACATTACACAGAAATTTTAAATGCAAATAAAGTGCCAAATTTATGCTTAATTAAACAAAGTATATGGAGACTGTATTTAAGGTAAAATTTTGAAGAAATAGCCTGATTTTTTCCCAAAGGTTCCTTTATTTTTAATTTCAATTTCACAACCCTGTGATAAGTATGGATACAGCACTTTTTAAAAAGCTAGTAAGATTTTACTTCATCCATACCTCATGCCTTGAGCCAGGTAAAATTTCTACACATGGTAACCAGCTGTGACCAGGAAACAGCCACATGAAGCAAGAGATTAAGTGTGTGCTTGTAACTGTAGCCAAAGGCATTGCAACACTATAATCATACATAATTGTCAGTGAACCTTGCATTACTGATGCAAGATCTAACGAAACACTCACCTGTTGAACAGTGTTGAATAGCCTGCCCTTTCTTGGACTAGAACATACCAAACACTTAAACAGACCATCCCCTACGAAGTCAGACCACAAGGGCCTGGGTTGTTAGTAACCTTGTAACATCTGAGGATCCTGCAGATATGGTGCAGCCCCAGGCACACTACCACCCAGTGCCACAGCGTGCTGCTGCAGCACAACCATTCTGCAGAGGAAGAAGCTTGCCTACATGACAGGTACTACTGGAGGATCCTCTTTTGGCAAAGACAACAGACACCCACCTTATCTATTCTAAAATACAAGCTAGTAGACTGCACATTTCCCTCTTTACCAGCTGCTCAGAAAAAATGACCAGCAAGACACAGGCGAGCCATAGCATGTTGGTTTATGGCTACTCAAAACTGTTACCCAGGTTCCTCAGGCTAAGAGGATGAAGGTGCAGCACTGTCATTTTCAGGCTCCCTGCTTTCTAATGAACCCATGACCTTCTCTCCATCCCCCTTCTTCTCTACAAATGCTCATTCCAGACTGGCTGGGTGCCGGCTGCCACCTGATCACAAGCTAAACAAAGCAAGTTCTATACCAGAATATATTCAGCAGGAGTCAGCAGCTTCTCTCTCAATGCTGCATGAGATCTTTGTGCAGATGCACCTGGGGTTTTAAGGATAGGAAGTGTCCATTTTTTTCTCCAGATTCCACTAGACTAATTTTTCTGCATCAGCTACACGCTATGGAGATAGGCAGCATCAGTGGGCAGTTAAGGCCAATGAACAGAGGAATGAGTATGCTCAACTAGGCCAGAGGTAACACAGAGTTGTCACATGAAGTCAAAAAACAAAGTGACAGATGCTGACCTCTGAAGGAAACAAGTCAGTGTTCAGAAGCACAGACAGGGGCTCAGACTGGCCCCAATAAAGTTGAGTATTCTTTTGCTCAGTGTCACAACGTCTAAGTACCTAAAATAATTCTCAGACACAGAAAGTCTGAGTAGAGCACTGGTGAGGCCACACCACTGGGGAGGCTGCATGGAGTGCTGGGTCCAGTTCTGGGCTCCTCAGTACAAGAGACATGGACATACTGGAGAGAGTCCAACAAAGGGCCACAAAGATGATTAAGCAACTACAGTATCTCTTCTATGAGGAAAGGCTGAGAGAGCTGGGAGTGTTCAGCCTGGAGAAGAGAAGGCTCAGGGGGAATCTCATCAATGTGTACCAATATCTGGAGGGTGGGTGCAAAGATGACAGAGCCAGGCTCTTTTCAGTGGTGCCCAGTGACAGGAGAAGAGGCAGTGGGCACAGACTGAAGCACAGGAGGTTCCTCATGAACATCAGGAAACACTTCTTCACTGTGAGGGTGACTGAGCACCGGCACAGGTTGCCCAGAGAGGTGGGGGAGTCTCCCTCCCTGGAGATCTCCAAAAGCTGTCTGGACATGGTCCTGGGCACCCAGCTCTAGGTGGCCCTGCTTGAGCAGGGGGGTTGGAGCAGATGACCTCCAAAGGTCCCTTCCTACCTCCCTCAGGTAGAAGGGAGACAGTGAGCTAGCATACTTGAATATAAAATTAAGGCAGAAGAGAGAATCTGCAAAATCTCAGCACAAGAGCTAGAGGAGGTAACCAAACCCCACAGAGATGCTTGTTAAGTGTTCCAGCTAGATGGTATACACAAAAAACCTGCAGACACATTGTCAGCCCCTGCAAACCCAGCTTATAAAACACTGCTTTAACTTCTGTGACATTGCTTTGGCCTTGAATTTGAGAGTCTGCCCATTTTCTTGGATTGCAGCTCAAAACCATGCCCTTAGCACCAAAAATGTCCTGTGAGATAGGACAATGTGGTGATTAATCAGTTCCATAACTCAGTGTGCAGGAACTCCTCTAATCTGCTGATCTTTCAAATTTCAGTAAATTCAAATTAACATTTTAAACATTGTGTATTTAACACAGTGGAATTTTTCTTTATTAAATTACCAATGCATTTTAGGAGCCTTTGTTTGTAGAGCCTTGGGGTGACCAGAAGAAAGTTTTCAGTCAAGGTGAATGCATAATTGGTCAAGGCTAGCACTGAGTATCAGTATTCTACGGACTTGCTTTGTCCTTCAGTCCTATTAAACTCACCTGTGGTATCCCTGTGCAGTTCAGAAAATATTTTCCTGCTTTAATCTTCCATGGAATTAAGCTTCCAGACCTGTAGTCTACTATCATTTTCATCACCACTCATCAGTAGAGCTTGTGAATACACTTGCGAACACAAGAATAGCTCCAGTCACTATAGACAACAGTAAGGTACAGCTTAACTATTGAAGCCCAGCTGGCAAGCATTTATTCAATATCTTATCCACCAAAGGGACACAGTTAAGACAGTTGCTGTGCAGCAACTCCCTGAACCTTAGGAAGTTTTAATCTGCATCCCTATTCAAACTGCCTGCACTAACCTTCCAGCTTGTACACAAAAAGGTATTAACGCAATTCTGCTACACGCTAGTTAAGCTACTGTATCTGATAAAAATGGTGAAATAATGTATGAGACTGAACAGACTATTCTTACAATAGAGACAGCTAAGGTGAGTCTTACCAGAACAAGGCTAGAATACAGCCCCTGTGAATGCTGGGTGAAATTAGAGAGCCAAGGAAGGAGCAGAACAGAGATTCTTCTGGATCAGTTTGTTTCAAATTCAACCACCTTGGCAGACAGAGCTCCAACCAAGTAGATGAGCAGCAGTGAGAGCAAGTCTTCCCTTCTCTTGCTCTCCAAATCTCCAGTCCACCACCCTGGTGGGAGAAAGCGTCTGCAAGAGTCAGTAAAGACAAGCACACAGTTCAAAAACACCCAAACAGCCTCTGCACAACAGGACTTTGCATATGAAGCCAGCGTTGAATACATGGCAGAAGAGAATATGCAGTAAAATATCAAAGGCTTTAAACTACTCAGTGCCCTGTACTGCATTTCTAGCCTAAGATCTGCAGCTGGAGTGACAGCAGAAAACTACACAGAACTGCTTGCCTGCAGAAGGCAGTGCCCTCAGTTCCACTAGAAGTGAGATAAGCTCCTTAACAAGCCTGCTGCTCCAGTTTCCTAGAGCTTCTATCTTGTGTGATAAATTGGATAGGGAAGCAGTTTTTAAACTAAAGCTCTCAAGAGCTTTAAGAAAGCTTATAGAGACAAGCAGGACAGCCTCTCAAGAGGCCAGGAGCATTGCTGGCTGGTCAGTCACCAGCAAGGTGAAATCACCAGCAATTAAGAGATATGTTTGCTCACACTCAATTCAAACACCCCTTGTCGAAAGGAAGCAGGAGACCTTCTTAATTCATTGAAAGTCAACACATTTTGCTGTTTAACAGATCTTTAATATCAGTAACATGGGAAGTGACATCTCAGTGCACAGCAGCACAGAGACTACAGTTTTGGAGGTTCTCCCATTTCAGACACAGAAAGGAAACATGAGGAAGAACATGCAATCAAACAATGATCAGCTCTAGATACATCATAAGTTTTGGTCCAAAAAAAAAAACCATTCAAACAATTAATCCAATTACTGCAAACACAGCTTCTCTGAGTAACATTTAGATATTGCATTTGTAGTGTTTCCATTGTGCTTTCCTTCAGCGAACCAGCGGAGCCTGCTTGAGTGAGATGAGGACTGAACGCATGCGGGACACATCTTTTGCCTGCTTACTAGACTTGGGATTAAAATCACAGAGCTGAGCCACACGTTCCCACTCAGTGCCTGGAAAAATGTCTTCTGCATCATTCACAAAGGCTTCTTCAGCTGCCCTAAAAGCAATGCAATGCACCTTGCGTTAATGCCTAACATATAAGGCACTCCTCCCCTCTTATAGGATACAGTTTCTTTCAGCATGTTTCATAAGAAATGTGACCTGACAGCTGCTTGTGGACATTATGGCTACTTAAGCTCCCACTGCCCCAACCCTGGAGATGAAAGTAGGTTGCAGTAGTATGCTATGCACAAGCAGTGCAGAGGATTGCTGTGTAAAATGTTGGAATACAGGTGTTTGGTTTTAAGAATAGTTATTGAGTCTTTGCCTAAGGAGTCACCACACAAACTGCCAGGAAGTAAGGTACTCCTATGTAGGCATTTTATTTATGGAGAAATGCCCAAGTCTTAACAAGTTAAGCCTCTGCTACTTCATGGCTTATATTGGACACTTGCCAACTGGCAATTTACAACTCCCTGCAAGCATGTCTTAAAACAGATTCCATTTGAGGATCCAAATCAGCCCCAAGGCCTACGGGCCATCATAAAACTATCTGCTGATGATTCCCAATGCTGTAGAGAAGCAGCAAGAATCAAAAGGAATTTAAGTCATGAATCCCATGCTTGTGGGCGCTACAGACTAAAGCATATCTTGGCAGAGGCGATGACTCATTTGAGGTCAGCTCACAGGATAAACACATTTCTCCTGCTCTCACCCTAAAGAGACTCTAAGTACATTATGTACAGGTTAGTGCCAATGGCTTCCCAGCTGTACCCTTTTGGCATTGCTATACTGGCAACAGCATTGCTTCAATGCAAGGATAACACTCCAGCATCCAGTTTACATGAACTGTGGGGCCCTGGTAGCTGCCCGAGTGCAAGAGCAGTAAGCATCAAGAGATCAAACCAAATCCATCTACTCCAACAAGCAGTACAGAAAAAGCAGTGAAGATGACTCCCATGAGGGTTCAGCACTGTTCACAGGGATGATAAGATTACAGACACCACTGAAGACAAGGGTCACTACAACACTGCTACTTTATGTGACATGACACTTTTAAGGGGCAGTGAAGATTTTTTTTACTTAACTGTTCTAGGCTGTAGCAAGGATGATTTATGTTTGTGCTTAAAGGTGAAGAGAAGAAAAGAAACAAGGAGAGAAAGTTTAAGTCAGATATAGAAAATGAGAATGAGTTTAATGCAGATGATCAGCTGGCTGAACATGCACTAGTAGCTTAGCCTACATTCAGGAAACAGGCTGCCAGTTTTATTCTGCAGCACTTCTACTGCACATTTGCATTGGATATATGAAAATAAGGGGTTTATTGGAAAAATCTATCAAAATCAACTTCAGGAGACTGCAGAAAAGTCAAACACCACCTGTAAATCCATCATTTCACAAGTCTTGGTTTCCATCCACCTACAGTTAGGTAATGAATTCCACACTGGACCTTCAATATTAATGCACTCAAAGCCACATCATGGCTCACCAATACACCTTCTAAAGGTGTTACCTTAGAATCTGTGACATGGCCATCTTTCAATTCAAGTCTACAAATTAAGGGAAGGAATTAAAATACATGAACAAGCCAGTGAACATTGCAATCCTTCCAGCCCATGGAAACCAGCATACTCATTGGGGCTTGAAAGTCATTGCTATATTCTCATTGATCCATTAGGCTGGCAAAATGTCTACACAGAGCTGCTCCTAAATGTTCTCCCAGCAGCTAATGCTGATTTTCCAATACCACCTTCTTGTACTTTTCATCTGTCCTCTAGTAACATCCTATTTCTATCTGCACGCATCTCTTCTACCCTGATTTATGGCAGGCAATTCATTTCTACCTTCCTTGGCTTGCGGAGCTTTACGTGCAAGCATTGCTTGAATATTTTTCTGATTATGTAGGCAAATGAGCACAGATCAGGAGCTCAATGCCTGTTACAGAGAATGCAGAGTTAAACATTGTGTTTCTCTGTGGAAGTGACTAGGACTAAATACAGCACCCATGTGAGACTGCAGACACTAACCCAGCAAAGCATCTTGCTAAGCAGTGTTCACTGGCTTGGAAACAACTGTAAACCCGCACATCTAAAGACTACTGAAGTCATTACCAAAATTCCAGTGGTATGTATACTACATGACTTAATGAAAGTGCTGGATGTTGTGCAGCGTATGGGGTCCTTACAGGAAAACTGCACTTAATACTGCAGATCACAGTCAGTCCAAAAAGTAAAGGCTATTAGCTTATACTGCCATGAAATATTCAGAAGACATCTTCAGACATTCAGCATTATTTCTGATCCTCCTCATTACCTAGTTGACTAGCAAACAGAATTAGTAGTTAAGTAACATACACATAACCAATCACGTCAGCGAAGGGTTGTTTGTAGAAAGCTTCATCTGCCACCCTAGGTAGCAAGTAGTCCAACAGGCAGGCAAGCAGGCAGGAGAAAAGAGATAAGGATGAAAAGTACGGAACACAGCTGAAGGCAGTTTTAACAAGCACATTAACCTTGTATCACCTAGACTTACTGTAACAGGAAAGCAGCTACCACATGGAATGTATCAATTAAGCCATTGCCTCAGAGGTGCAACACAAAAGCTCTGCTGTATCCTAGAAGTTGGGACCAGCTAGTTTAGGACTACAGTCCCAGTGTTAGCATTAGGCTACTTCCAGTGGACAGAAACTACCATTAGGAGACAGATCTCACCAGGCTGATGAGAATGCCAAACACGCCTTCTGCGCGACACTTGTTAAATGGACCCTGCTCCAGAATGCATACCCTGCACTTTAACACTGGCCACAATAAAGCTATGGGGTGTCATGAGCTCTGACCACCAAATAGAAGAGTGCCTATCCTGTTTCCCTTTCTTGGCCCAACCAAAAGACTGTACCTCAGTGAATGGAAGTGTCAAATCCATAATTCTGTAGGAAGTGTAGGCCTCCCTTCTTCCTTTAGTAAGAAGTAGAGTCTACCTAGGACTCTACTTACTCAAGACAAACCTGCTGGCCATTTTGATAAGAAAAATGGTGTTTCAAAAAAACAGTTCATCTTGAAGTCTGTGGGTTCCCAAAGTATAAAGCAGCCCTGATGATTACTTGGACAGAACGACACTGGCAACCCTAGATCATAAGTAGAGATCTAAGTGGTATTAAGTCAGTACTATCACAGTTACATTTACGTAGCTTGAAGTCAAAATTCCACAGGGAACATCTAAGAAAGTGTAAGAGCTTTCCAGAGTAGCAGCCAAGTCATTAGTTTCTGCCCCAGGCCCCATAATTAGACAATTCAAACCCAACACAGACACAGTCAGCATTTAGTTCTTCACTAGCAGAACTGGGTCAGGTTATTTCTCAAACACTTCCAAAAGAAGCAGCCAAAGGTTTTAAGACATCTAATAAAATAACTCATAGCAAAGACTAACTAGAAGGCCACTTCCACGTGATCTAAAGATAGCAAGTAAGATTGCTAGCCTCAACGTAGGTAATTACAGTCACTGAAGACCTGTGCAGCTAGGAGCATGCAAAAAAGTGGGTAGACTGAAACTTTTTCTGGCCACGTTCAAACTTTGTGTCTTAAGGAGTCTTCAGTAATTCTGGTTCATTATCTTAATGCTTTCTCTTGCTATTCTTGGACATTTAATCTAGATTCTAAGAAAAAAAGATGGTCTACCACTGCAGACCCATTTCTTAGTAGAAGACATTACTTTAATGATCTGAAGGACTACTGCCTTAGCACATACTAGAAGTATTCTAACCTCCCTCCCCCATTACCTTCATATCCAGTACCATAACTCTTCAGATGGCTGGAGAAACCTTACCTGTTGCTGGCTTTTGTTTTCTGGAGCTTTTCATCTTGCCTTGCATACCACTCCTCCAACTCCTTTATTGCTTTCTCCTTCCATTCTGCTTCCTGCTTTCGTGAGTTCGCATCTGAAGATTTAAGAATTGATTTGTCAGTCATGTTTGTTCCAGCTGGATCTTGCTTCAGCTGATGGCTCAGGGTGCACTCTAGTGCAGACAGCTGCATGATCTACTGAAATAAGGGTTAGGAGATTTCCTGATTTAGGCCATGAGAACCGGGAACATTCAGAGGATTAGCTAAACAGAATGCCTGCACTGCTTAACTGGGACAGTCCAGTTTAGGATAGGCATTTGTAGACTAATTCAGAGTCAGTAAGTCTGCTGGCCTGCAAACTGTTCAAAAACAGACAGTCACCTTGCTATGCTAGTGCTAGAACAAAGCTCAGTAAAGCCTCTGTGCTTAGACAAAGTGAAGGAGCCTGGTACTCAGCATGCTTTCACACCTAGCCTACATTTCAGGACAAGCTCATCTGCTTTAACTAGCCCAGAAGAGGAGCAACAGGCTCAGCTCTATCCAGAATCACATTGTACAGAAGGTTCTGTCCTAACAATTTCAAGCAAAGCCTCCTCCCTAATGTAAGTGAAAAGCATACCAGTTTGTAGGCTCTTAGAAGCTGTCCACAGCTTCGCTGTCCACAGCTTCACTGCATTTGATAGCTGTATTAGTTTAGTTACTAGTACATTATTTGACTATTAGATTAAGATCCATGTGACAACAGATGGCCTCAGCAATTACAAAATAAGTAATCTTTATCCTTTGAAAAAAGTGCTGATGCCTGCAGTATTTATTCACTCTTTTCTGCCGATAAAAGTTGTTCATTTTCTGTCAGCTTATTTATAAGGGCAGGCTACGTGAATACTCTTAAGGTTCAGAGAGCCACTTGCTTGCTGACTCCTACACCAGTATTAAGTCTGCTTACTAGAAGATTCATCCAGACTTGCTGCTCAAACTCAAGAAGCATGTTAGATTCCCAAGAGCCAGAAGCCATGGCTGAGAATTCTGCTGCTTAAAAAGCTGCCACTAAGTTACTCACAAGGAAGAACACTACTGCAACAAACACCCTCCTTACCAAGTTGCTCCAGGCGCTCCTTTTGCTCCTCTCTCCACTTACGAATGCTCTCTGGTTCTGACTGGAGTCGATCTACTTGGGATATAGCAGCATAGGAGTCTGCTGGACCATTACTCTCCTTAAAGGGAAGGAATAGTAATGTCATTTATACATGACAACTGAATATTTCAGATAACTGCCTGCAAGCTACATAAAATTAGACTCTATTTGAACTGAGCACATAATACATTCATCTGATGTTATACTGCATTTCCACCATTAACACAAAAACATCTTGCCACAAATTACAGCAGGATTGAAGCAAATTAATTCAGGACTGCCTCTAGCAATCAGAGATCAAACACAAATTCAAGTTGACTGGGAAGTCTAACTATGCCAGAGCTCTATGCCTGAAGAAAGCAGAAGACAATGCCCAGCACCTCACTATGCAGTTGTAGGCCTGGAGATCCTCTAGTTCATTTCACTTAAATATTTGCTGTGAAAGTAATTTTTTATTTTTTTACAGTTTTGAGCCTAGGAGTTTAAAACATTCTCTGTAACTTGTCTCCTTCAGAGACATTTGCAAACTTAACCAATATTAAAAGCCAATGTCCTTTAAAGACATTACAGAATTTGGATTGCTGTATGCAGCTTAGAACACAAGAGGCATTCCAACATTTAAGCATCAAAACAGTATGAGTACTAGCATACTTTTCACTATACAATAGCTCAAAGACTTGCAATGAATAGGGCTATCATTAATACATCAGATTTGCAAAGCTAGCGAATATTGTGCTATTTTCCACAGAGAATACTCCAAGTCCAACAACTTTTATCGGTTCACCCTACTTTTAACAGACCTAAAAAATACCATCCCTGACAGTACCAGATGGGATTGCAGCTAATGACAGATTTGGCTGCATCTTGCCCCTCTTTGGACCTCCTGTAGCCTTCAATGAAGGAATAATGCAAAGAGAAGGAGCTATCAATCCAAAAGAAAATAAATTGGCCAGTTGCAGGGCCAAACTAGTTACAGGTAGCTAAAAAAAAAGTTACATATAGCCCATTCAGTCTGTTCTTCCTTATTAAGGGGAAGCTCTATCAACAAAAGCAGCTGGTCACTTAGAATTGCAAACAAAATCAAGATATTTCATCTACCTTCTGTTGTATAAGGAAGCTCAAAGGGCCAGTAAGATACAGTTTTCTCATCCATCTCACAGCAATGGTGAGTCTATAAAAACGTGAGCAGCAGTGAAAGCTGTTTGCATCTCCACAAAGCTCAGTGTTCACTTAAAACTCTATGGAGAAGTAGCTCATATGCTGCCTCCTTCTCAAGCATTCATTTGATCAGGGCTATCCAGCCAACTCTGATACCAGGCAATGACAATGCCTTAGCCAAACTGGTGTGAAATTCAGTTACAACACAGTGATTGCTTTAGCATGCCTCATTCCTGCCTGACACTAATAAAGCAAATACCTCTTCCTTTTGTCATTACCATGGCTGACTAACATGCTCTCATACTATGATTGAGCTATTTAGCCAGCAGCTTAATTTCATGCAACTTTGTCACTAAGAAGTGTATAATGTTTTCAGTCAGCTCCTTGTGAGACCAATCTTGATAAGACAACCAGGACACATGAATTATCGTTAAAGAACAAGCAATTCAGAAAACTCTGCTTTAAACTAGGTAGTCAGAGCATGCTTTCAGCTTATTAGGCAGTCGCAAGTCAACGTTAAGTCACACGACAGAGCCTGTCAGTCTGCTTACAGTGGTTATGTCCTATTAAGCCATAATTCAAAACATACTGCTGCTTTAAGCTGCCTCTAAGTTCAGAGGAGGAGCCTATTAAGAGCTTTAACAGCTTTATGAGATGAGCTATCAGAATAGAAGTTCCTCTTCAGAGATGAGATAAAAGTACATTAGAAACAAGAAATGGGAAGTATTAGTCTGGATTAAGGTAAAGTTCTCAGAGTAGAACAGCACATTCTAAGTACAGAATACTTCAATCTTACCTGATAGACATCTCCATTAACCACTCCATCAACAGCACCTGTAAAGAAGTGACTGTAATTTAGCCATTTGAGAAACAACAGAACAGTTAGATAGACTGATTTCAGTAACTTGTATGGAAAGCTCTACTAGAGTATCTAATGTGGGAGTTATGCAAGTGAGTGTTACTTGATACCCTGCAGGGTCACTTCCTTATCTCTGCACTTTTCTGGATAGGCACAAGAAACCAAGTGAGCCATTATTCTGCAGAACCAGTAATACAAGGTCATGTCTTCATCATGAGATCATGCTTCAGACTACATAAACAGCAGAGCTGATACTGCTGAGAAGCTGCTACAGTGTTCTGAAGTTACTCCCACTTTCTCCTCTCTGTCTTAGAAGCTGACTACTAGACAACTGTTCAGAAGTTAAGCAGCATGACTCACTGTTTTAGTCTCTACCTGGAAGATTAACAATCCTGCAGCCAACACTTAGTAATTCTTATCCTAGTTTGGTTACCTCCTAATTCCTACTCAGCTCAAAAGATATAGCTAACATTCCTAGTAAAGTCACCTTTCTGCTACCTTCTGTGATGACATGTTTGACAGTTTCGTGCTTCAGCTGTAGCATTATTCCCTCTGAAGTGACACTGGCAGTAGAGCCTCAGGAACAGGACCAGCTAGATATCTCTGCCACAGAACCCCAAAAGTCCATCTTACTAAAACACAGCCATAAGAAACATCTCAGTTGTGAGACAAACTTTTGAGTTTGTGAAACTATTTAAATCTCCAGACAATGCAAAGCACACCAAGATTTTCAAGAACTGCTAAATCTCAGCAAGGCATCTCTCTGCAACAGTGCTACGTAACATCTGTCTGCGTGATATAACAAGTCATGTTACTACCTTTGTCTCACCCGTAATGCTACCATGGATAAAGTTATCACACAGAAGTGCTTCCACCATGTTAATACACTCTTCAATGAAAGAAGAGACTGCACCAAAGTCAGCCAATAGTAAGCAGAAAATCAATTTATTTTGCACCACCCTCTTAAATAAGATAGCTAATTCACCTAAAACTAAGAGCATTATGCTGCTGTATCATCTATTTCTTTGTGGCTATGTATGCCCCAGTTTCACACTAGTGGTGTTAATGGTACACAGGAAGCTCTTCATATTCCTTTATCAGGAAACTAGGCAAGTATTAAGTACTTACCCCTGAGCCCTGACTAGGAATCATTAACTGTATTAGGTACAGGACTGTAAAGTCATCAGTTCAAACATGGTAGTTAAGTTGGAAGACACTAGTCTCCAAGAACATAGTTACTAACTTCAGTAGGGGAAGACTCAAGTTACCAAAACCTAGCTTTTCAGTTATGAGAACCTAGTATTTTATAACTAGACTCCTATATCTCAAAGATGGTAGCTACTTCAACTGGTTTGAGAGGCACATAAAGCTAACAGCATCTGTCTGCTTCACAGCAGCTACCCTGCGCATCACTTAACATCAATCTGGAAGCTCCCTCAAAGCAGATTTGTAGAGATCACTGCACGTACACTGACTTAGCCAGTTACAGCTACAATTAACATTTCTACTGAATAGGTTTGTGAAGACTAAAGCCCACAAAGAAAACACGCCTACACTTCACTGTCCTTCAATTTAAGCCCATCTGCACTACAGACGCGTGCTGCAGCTGTTCACCTTCTTCTGACAGGGCTGGAATTAAAGCTAAGCCAGGGTCTATAACTCATACTGACATTAACAGCTTGAATAAGCCAGCTGCCCGCTCTGCCTACCTTGGAAGAGCAGAGAGCAATTCACACATTCAGACAATCAAACTGGAGACACAAGTTGATTGCTACAACACCCCAGAGAGGCTAGCCATTAAATATACATAGTTCTCATCTCCAGAAGGAAGGCAGTTGTTTCATGAGAGAGACTCCTTGGAAAGCACTGACTCACCAGCTAGGTGAAAGGACTAATAAGTCTTGAAGATTCTTCCAAGAACTGTGATAATATGATCAAGTTTTCTTGTTACACCAAAAAACATTCATTAAGGTCTTCAGTACTCAGACTGGTAGTCTGCTGAGGTAAAAGGAACAATATCATTGCTGAGGGCTGTGGCTGAGATAACACAGATGTGTTTGTCTTGGGGCGACTTTTCTTCTGCATAGAAACAGCCACTAACTTCCAGAGGGCACCCAGGACAGAAGCATTAAAAGTATTAAAACAAACTTCCCATCTGTTTTGAGCTCCCTAGAACTTGTGATTAAGATGCAGAGTCAGCATGATGACTGAGCATACTGCAAGCAGAAGAGGAAATGGCACTGTACCAGCATGCTGTCATATGCCCATACATATGCTAACTGGAACAAGACCAATAGTCAAACATTCACTCATTTCAGCTCTCCAGTCTCAGTGTTTGTATAATTCAGTATGAAGTGTAGAAAAACTATCTGCTTGCCAGCCTTCATATCAATAATCAATGCTAGTTGTGTATCAGATTTCTTTCTCCACAGAAACATGTCATTTCATACCTGACTTTCCACAAAAAAAGCCTAAACACTGTTACTGCTATCATCATGTTTTCATCGGCCATGAACAATGAGAGCTCTCTACTGGCTTCAGAGTCCATCCAATTCCATCACAGTATAGCATCTTGAAGCTCCTGAAGTTAACATTGCACATTTAGAACTATTCTAGTTACTGATGATCCATATTCCTCGGTGTTTGCTTCTGAACTTAAGATAAAGCTTTATTTCTAAGGATACTGTTGCAAAGAACATGTCCAAACATTTACAGTTCTGTAACACATGTTGACAGTAGGGTAATAATGAACTTCCACACAGCAATCCAGACAGTTTTTAGAGTCTGGAAGGGTTTGGAGAGGATAAGCCATATCAGCTACCTTGCATTCACAGGAGAGAAACAACAGCCAAGCTTGCCAGAAACAAGCAGCTAGAATCAGTGCCCTCCACATGTACTACAGCCTACAAAAGAAAGGGCTGAGTAGCTTCAAGATAAATACAACAACAGTTTGGTCACTTTAGTCCTACAAGTCAACATATGGCTTCAGAGGCTTACCACAATGACGATCAACTACTCTGAAAGCAACTACTTGCATTAATACGAGACTCAGTACTACTTGGCATAAAAGGAAGTTTGCTTAGCCTTGTTCACTAGCCTCTCTGAAGTCTTACTCTCAATGCAAAAGACAATGTCTATCAAAACAGTCAGAGGCAGGACTCTGCAGAGGTAGCTCTTCTAACACAAGTCTAACCATTTCCTAACGCATGGATTAGTTCCTCCTGAGGTCTTCCTATGCAGCTATGCTTTGGACAATATCCTCATGCAGGAGAAATTAACTTCAACATGACCATACATAAAAGTATTTTTATGACCTACTTTCAGTATCTCTTTTAAACAATAAGCACTCTACTTCTTCATTGCCACTTTGAGTGAACTAGTAGCTATAGTTAAAGGAACAGAAGAACATAACCAAGTTTAATATATTCTGGCATAAGGTTAAGTAACTTCACCACTCAAGGCCTAGTTTCCCATCCTTCTTCTTTTGGGCACAGATCATGCTTCCCCTTCACCTGCGTCTCATCCACAAGAGGATGAGAAAGAAGAATCTCCTCCGAAGTTTTTGTTTAGATAGTTATGTAAGAAACTGAGGAAGAAATAGTTTTTCTAGCTGTAACTCATTCTCATGCCTGTGTGCAAAATAAAGGCAAGCAGGTCAGGAAGACTGCTTCTTTCCTGTGTTTTAGTTCTAACCTGCTGTCATATCAAAACCCATTAGAGTTCCCTCATTTTCAATATATTCAATAGGCTAGTACTAGACCACACCTTCCTCTCTTTACAATAATGCTGTGCCATAAGAGCGTCTGTAATTTCCCAATAGATGTAGTATCTCTTGTAAACAGAAAAATAGGTTTTTCTGCCATGAGCTTCATAATAATGCAGTATCACCACAACACAGCAAATAGAAGTTAAACAGATACCATCCCTTTATTATACGTTTCTCAGTGCCACCTTATGGTGCTCTGAAGCGTCAAGATACTGATTGCATAGCAAAACCCAGAACAATGGCTGTTCAAACAATCAAGAAAAAATATCAATAGTCACAAACAAGTAACTCCTTCTGTCTGTGGTGTTAATTAGAGAGAGACAGGAGGAAACAATTCTTTCCTAAATCATTTTCAAGCGAATTGATATTCAGTCCCTGAAAGGCTATTAAATGTGGTTTATGGACAAACCACCAAACGCAATTAAGTTTCTTAATTACTAGAGAGGCTCATGAGCCTCTTCAGAAGATGGAGAAACATCATTCATTCAAGTTCATATAAAAATGACAGAGCTTGAAACTGTGAAGGCAATGTTTGAGACTAGACAGCCTACATTAAACTTGTGCATATTTCCATGATTTTTAACATCTAAAACTGCTTGTCTTTGAATGTAATTCTCCATAAGAAGCTACTTGACAAGCATCACAAGGTTTTTATATTGACATACAGGTTCTAGAAGCCACACACTTCAACCTGAACTCACTCTCTCCTGCTCAGAGGACACAGCAAGTGAACTGCTATAACCTGAAAACCTAGTATTGTCAGACTGGAGAGAACTGGAGAAGTTGACTGTAAATAAATGCAGGCATTGATTTATCACTGAAAAGGAAATCTCATAAAAGATCAAGTTACTAATAACTAGGCCACAGCACTGTATTACTTGATTTATAAGTAGTTCCTGCTTTCTGAAGCAGTGATTATGCTTCATTATTCAAGGGAAATAAGACTAATTTTCATGTGCCCAGAAGCTTGAACAGGACAGCTATTTACATAATAAATGGCCTACTGGTTCAGGCCAGTATTCCAACCCTGACTATGGCAATATGAAGCGATGCTGGGTGAGAGACATGGCCACATTCTGCCATTCCCCCCATACTCACCATTACTACAATTAACAGAAATATACACTAATATCAGTTTCCTGATATTGATGTTAACAGTTCATGGAGTTCACTACTGCCCATGTATTTGTCTAATCTTTTTTTAAGAGGCTGCAATTTAAAAACTGTTTGTTGTATGAAACACATTTCTTACAAGTGTATTTCAAGAAGTTGGTGACTGCTTCTCACAATATTTGAAGTTAAGATCTTCAAACTTCAGTTGAGAGCTGCCTGAGATATGACTTTTGGCCCAATAGTTAGAAAGAAAACTTATCCAACAGACCTGTAAATAAGGAGTTCAAAAAGGTTAAAAAAGGTAAATCCACAAATCCCTGATCACAATGCTTACGGATTTACATAAGAATTTGTATTATTTCAAGAAGAAGCTTGCATTCACCTATTTAACTTAATTATAAAACAGTTTAATAAACTAATATGCACTAGAGACTAGAGCTGTCTGATATTTGTTAGGATACTGATCAGATGATAAGAAATCTCAAACACAAATGGCAAGAGAAGTCATTAGATCATTTGTCACCATGCCTGAACCAGTACATTTTAAACTGCTGCAGTCTGCACTTTTTAACAAGGAGGGAGTGAGTACAGGCTCTGACAGTCAACAAATGGATGTTCTGTTAAAAAACAGGACCACCAAAAGTCCACAAGCACAATCTGCTTCGCCTATTTAACAGGCCAGAGAATAAATGCAATCCCAGTGCAGACAAGCAAGCAAGATCACAACTGGACTTCTCAGATCCTTAGATCATATTATCATATTCATTATTTTATGACCTTCTTTCTCTAGAAAGTTCTCCAATAACAGTTCTGCATTCTATCACAAGTGAACTTACATGACTTGAGAAAAAACTCCAGAAAAGCAGCTTAAGAACTACTTTGATGTATAAAGCCAATCTAGAAGTATTTAACAAGTTGACTTTTTGACAATGAATCACTCTCCAATAGCCACATTGCATGCATGTAGAGAAGGTTAGGGATCCAGTTGGTTCTAGCACCTTGTGAGAAAGGCCAACGTCAGAACCTTCTCCAAAGAAATTAGTCCTCAAACAGCTACTTTAATGTTCCAGAGTCTGTCTGGAATGTAAAGACCATTAGGCATAATGCTTGTCTGAGGCTTCCGAAAGTAAGAGGGGAAGTGTCCACTGTGTCTGTTTCTGCACTATACACAGAATACAGAAGTCAAGTTATGTCTGATATCAAAACAGGATGGTGTTCTGATAACAATTATCCTCATGTTCTAGTGCTTGAGCAAGTTACTCCCCTGTAAACACCCCTTTTCCAGGAAGTACATAGTCTGTATGTTTTGAACTTCATGAATAAGCTGACTCTAAGGGCTGCACTACCACTAAATAAGCACTGGAAGCAGCGGGTCTCCATTACTCAGTTTATCTAGTTAGGCTTTATTCCAAGAGATACTATGAACCTGCATCCTCATACATAAGATATACCAGTAATTTCAGAAATCAGGTTGCACAATGAAGACTTAATTCTAAAGATGCTCCAACAGGGAACTGGGGAGCAAAGTTATTCAACTGCGTCTGAAGAAGAGTGGCATCTTCCTGAAGTAACAAAGGAATGTCACATGAGAGCAAATAGGTTCCTATAGACCCAGTGACTAGTACAAGCAAAGTCTTACAAGAGTGTTGAAACACCAGTTAAGTACAGCATCATCCCACATTCACAACTCTTTCCACTTAGACTTCAGTTAAAAATCCTAAGCCTTTCATAATCAGAAGTGTTCATTCAGGGCTGCTTTAGCTACCATTAGACTAACTGAAAACACACTAACCTCTAGTTCCCAACATACGTAGCCACCCCCCTCCAAATGTAACAGTGTGTTCTGCAGTGCCAGTTTTCTCACATTCAGTACAAAGGTTACCAAGGAACAAAGGCTAGAGGCTTAGTAAAATTAAACATTAGCTCAACTGCTAGCATACTTTAAGACTAAGATCACTGCCTCTGAAGATGGAAACACAAGTGGGAGACCAGAACATACTGACTTATCCTGCTTTCAGTGGATCTTCATTTCAGGCAGGCTCCTGGATTAGAGGAGATCAGTTACTCAGCAGTGTTCTCAACAGGCTACACTTCCGCAAACCTGGGCACCCAGGCATCTTTAGGAAATATAAACTATAAACGCCACCCCGTCTGAGGGAGCAGGGAGATAACTTACACAAGGCAGAGCACACCCAAGACGACCAAGACGGCATGCCTGCACGGCCCAGACCTAATTCCGGGACCACCCCCGGACAGCCAGGCTCCGCTCACCGGCGGCACGTGCTCGGGGCAGAAAGCCGAGGCGAGGGTCCCGCCAACACCGCCCCCTCCCGACCACTGGGCCTCCGAGGGAGAAGGGAAGCTGCGAAGCCCCGCCAGACCGGGACCTCGCTCCTCTCCGCCCGGCACCGCGCCTCCCTCCGCAGGGCACCCCGCCACGGGGAGGGGGGAGTGGAGCGGGGCCCACCGTCCCTCCGCGCGTACCCGAGTCGAGACCCTCCGGAACCTGCAGCGTCGCCGGCACCTCGCCGCCGTCCAGGATGCTGTACCCCTCGTCGTTCTCGATGCCCGCGATCTCATTCTCCTGCTGCGCCAGGAAAGCGGCGGCAGGATCCTCCTCGGCGCCGTCCAGTGCCCCGTTATCGGCGGCGGCCGTCGGCTGCTGCTGAGTACCGAAGAGCTCCAAGTCGGCCATCGGGGCAAGAAGCGGCGGAGGCACTAGGGCGCGAGCTTCTACAGCTTCCGTACCTGCGCCTACGCCAGAAATTAGCGCGGAAGGGGAGGGCGCCCCGCCTATGCCAATGAGAGTCGAGCACCGCCCAGCGGTAAAGCCAATCAGCGAGCGGCGGCGGCGGGGCTAACGGAACTCTCCGTGTGATGCCTTCGGATCGAGCCAATCAGAGCCAAGAGCGTCTTTGGGAGCGCGGGAGGGCGGGGTGCCGGGGGCGGGGCGTGGCGTCGCGTCGCTGCGGACGGGAGGTGGAACGTCCAGCTCTTCTCTCCCCCCAGACCTGGTGGCGCGCGGAGGAGCCGGGCGGTACCGGGCGCGCGGCCTGCGCCCGCGGGCGGCAACGCCTTGGGTCTGGCCTGGGCCCTGGCCTCGGGCGCGCGCAGCGTCCGGCCGAGCAGGCCTGGTCGGTACCGACGGGCCTCTGTTCCCGCGTCAGGCAGCGACCAGCATTTGGTCTGCGGCAGGGACTGACTCCGTTGCATTTCTGTCCTTGCACCCCGTTAAGTGAAGCTGTGCTGGCTTCCTGCCAAAGGACAGGTGCTCCTCTTGAATCTAGTGCAGACAAGATACTGATCCAGTGTAAATGCCAGTGCCAATACAACATCGAGCCATCAGCATCTTGGAGACAAATCTGAACCTGCAGAATAAGTCAATAAAAACATCAGTTGTCTTCTGTTCTGATTTTGTGTGTTTTCAGTCTGGTATTGGGAAGCTTAAATTAGTGTAATTTCAAGTACTGTATTATATTGACCATATATTGACAGAAGTGTTTATTTGAAAGGCAATGACTTCTGATACACACGATTTTTTGACAAAGTTTCTGTGTCTGGTTTATCATACAGATCTGCAAAGAGTTTATTGGCACAGCGGAGTAAGGGGAGGGAAAAATAATGATGTAGAAAGGAGAAAATTACAATGGCAGCTCTTAAGTTAGTGCAGTTGCTGCGAGAGGTACTTGTTAACTCCACTTACATTTTGCCTGTAAGTCTGTCTGTATGTTTCATGGTATATTAGAGGTATGCCATCCAGGCTTATGTTATAATCCCATTCAAACATGTTTCAGAAGGTGGCCAAATTCAGAGAAAAGTGTAACTCTGCAAGTCAGTTGTTTCCTATGTGAATTTAAGAGAGTGAGATAAACTGCATGTTGAGTTACACTTTTTTCCTCACTGTCAATATCATTTGCTAGGGAAAAAAGAGCAAGCCAACTCATGCCGTATGACAGGAAAGTTCCCTTCACCTCACTTAGTCAATTAAAACGTCCATAGTTTCTCCTATGAAAACTCAGAATCTGGCATGGCAGGAGGCTAGACTTCCCTGAATTTTGTCTTCTAGGAGAAACACAGCAAGGTTATTCATTTTAAATATTCTCCAGCAGCCACAGGAAAACTAAAGTATTAAGAATAACAGCAGTAAGCAGGCCCACAATTCACAACAGCAGACTACAAAAATGAAACACCATCATGAAGTGTATGCCATGCTCTCACAGAAACTTGCTGACTTTGTCGCATAATTTCTTCTAACAATACACTCCCATGTGCATTTTCATCACTCTTCTTTCCTTATATGTAGACAAAAGTGGAATATCTCACTGCTTCCCTTTAACTGTGAATACTGAATTTTGGATGACAACCTAGCAACTTCCTCTTTTGCTTTTCCACTGCCTCTTAGCCCTGTGGGGGATTTCTGATGACTTAATGCCACAAACACAAATAGAATATTGTGATTCAAAATGAAAAGCAAATCGTATTACTTGCTTGTCTTAAAATTGCAGAATAGAGACGAAGGCATATGAAATATAAGCAGAATTACAAGTTTGCAAATGGTCCAAGAAAATTGTTTTCTGTGTTCCACCAGAATGGGTAACTTAATGTTATTGTCTTTAGATGTAAAGGAAAATACAGTGAGTCATTAGATCTGTTTTGATGATGAATTCCAAAATTTGTTTGCTATCTATAATTCAGGTGCACCATGAAATACTTTTGCACTATCAAGCTATTTTTTTTTCCTGCTTTCTTACCCTGCAAAAGAGGTCAAGATACTGCCTTTTCTCAAGGCAGATGTCACTGCTTAGAGACTACTACAGAACATAAGAGTAGTACCCTTCATAATTCATCCATAGTGGTTTGTTGATGTGTCACACTGAGGAGAAGAGTTTATTACAGGAATATTACATGAATAAACCTTCATGGAAAGACTAAAAGGCAATCAGGCTACAAAAGACTTTCAGGATGGTTGTGTTTCTCTCCATTCTTTGAAAGAAGATGACATATAATTCCGATTTCTAAATGTACTGAGATCTGTTTTTAAAGTAGTTTAAAAAGGTGTTTTCAAGCATTTATGAAAATATGGGATTGCAGTTCTGCACTTCCAACATTAAGGAAATCATTGCAACAGAGTAGTGGGATTTTTACTGACTCCTTCAGAATGTTTTTGACTTAAG
Organism: Gymnogyps californianus; assembly: GCF_018139145.2. Taxonomy (NCBI): domain Eukaryota; kingdom Metazoa; phylum Chordata; class Aves; order Accipitriformes; family Cathartidae; genus Gymnogyps; species Gymnogyps californianus. Next base: position 28,844,666 of record NC_059500.1, on the reverse strand, counting down.
AAATTAAATATTTAGTAGAAGAGGTGTTTCCAGAGCAGAAAATTTAAATGCAAGTCCTTCCAACTCTCTGGAAGCATGCAGATGAGAAAGGCATTGTACAACTGACATCTGGACATGAACCACATCTCAGGAAATCTCTCTAACTAGAGCCTCATTGAACAAGAGCCAAAAGTTAATGGCTATTAGAAGGGGAGAGCCCATAATGAGTAAGGTCTGGTCCAAGTCCACTGAAATCAATTAATAGGTTCCCTGCACCTGGTGATGGCTACGGACTTTCAAGCTATAGACAGAAGTTAACAAAACCTAGCTTTTCAGTTATGAGAACCTAGTATTTTATAACTAGACTCCTATATCTCAAAGATAGTAGCTACTTCGTCTGATTGCTACTCCTCTGCAAGTTACAGGAGCCAAAAAGAACTGGTTTGAGAGGCACGTAAAGCTAACAGCATCTGTCTGCTTCACAGCAGCTACCCTGCGCATCACTTAACATCAATCTGGAAGCTCCCTCAAAGCAGATTTGTAGAGATCACTGCACGTACACTGACTTAGCCAGTTACAGCTACAATTAACATTTCTACTGAATAGGTTTGTGAAGACTAAAGCCCACAAAGAAAACACGCCTACACTTCACTGTCCTTCAATTTAAGCCCATCTGCACTACAGACGCGTGCTGCAGCTGTTCACCTTCTTCTGACAGGGCTGGGATTAAAGCTAAGCCAGGGTCTATAACTCATATGACATTAACAGCTTGAATAAGCCAGCTGCCCGCTCTGCCTACCTTGGAAGAGCAGAGAGCAATTCACATGTTCAGACAATCAGAGGGCTTGAAGGGTCTCACCCTTACTTCATATGTATATTGACAAACATGTCTTCTGCTACAAAGCTTCCAGTACCACAGCAAGCCAACACTGCTTTCAGTTTACCATGCTGATTTGTTGCCATGAGAATTTAACTGAATGGAGTAAAGAGGAGACGCTGCTGGTAGTGTCTGCTATGTTAAATACAAACATCCCAAGATAAGAGGTGCAGCTGCTTTCCAAAGAACACCCAGAAGTAGAAGGTAAAGTAAGAAATGTACTTACAACTAATAAACATGTGGTGTGGTGCTGCTACTTTTTGTTGCTGTTACAGCTGTATCTCTAATCATCACAGCAGTGTCTGGTATTCAAGTAGAATCTGACTAAGCAGATGATAGAGATTGTTCCATGCCTAAGGGAAGCACAGAGCTGCACAAAGATGAATGGACCAGAGGAACAGACTGTCAGAGCAAAAGAGCAGGAAGTAATATGACAAGAGATCAGCAAGAAGTGGTATAAAGAGGCAGGTTTGCAAATATGGGAACAAGATACTTGAAATAATATGAATTACAGAAGAAGCAATACCATGAAGGTAAAGTCTTGGGAACATGAGATTGTGAAACCCCATTTTGAATGGATTGAGTGAGGCTAAAGAACCCAGAGAAAAGAATGCAATGTAGAGGTTTTTTATAATCAATTAGACACTAAGGGTGGATTTTTTATCAAAACAAGTGGCAGGTGAGTCATAGAATTGCTTAGGCTGGTTAGTCCAACCTGCTTGCTCAAGCAGGGTCAGCAAAAGCAGGCTTCCCAGGACTGTCTCCAGTCTGGTTTTGAGTATTCTCCACAGATGAAGGCTGCGCCAACTCTCTGGACAACCTGTTCCAGTGTCTGACCACCCTCACAGTAAAAAAGTGTTTTCTTTTGTTCAGATTTAATTTCTTTTTTTTTTAATTTTTTTTATTTTTAATTTGTGTCCATTGGCTGCTGTCCTGTCACTGGGCACTACTGAAAAGAGCCTGGCTCCCTCTTTTTCATTTTCTCCCATCAGGTATTTATACACATTGATAAAATCCCCCTGAGCCATCACTTGTCTGGGCTGAACAGTCCCAGCTCTCTGCCTCTCCTCATATGAGAGATGCTTCAGTCCCTAATCATCTTTGTGGTCCTGCTCTGGACTCACTGCAGTATGTCCATGTCTTTCTTTTACTGTGGGCCCAAAACTGGATTCAGCACTCTAGATGTTCTGAGTACAGAGGAAAGATCACTTTCCTTGACATGTTGGCAATGGTCTTCCTAATGCAGCCCAGGATGCTGTTGGCCGCCTTCATCGTAAGGGCATATTGCTGGTGGATGGTCAGCTTCTTGTCCCCAAGGACCCCAAGGTCTTTCTTTGCAGACCTACTCTCCAGCTGCTCAGCCCCCAGCATGTACTGATGCCTGGAGTTATTCTTACCCCAGTGTAAGACTTTGCATTTCCCATTGTTGAATTTCATGAGATTCCTCTCTGCCCGATTCTCCAGCCTGTTAAGGTCCCTCTGAGTGGCAGCACAACCCTCATGTAATAGCCACTCCTCCTGGTTTTGTATCATCTGTGAACTTGCTGAAGCAGCACTCTGCCCATCATCCAGGTCATTAATGAAGAAGTTAAACAGTATTGGCCCCAGTATCAATCCTGAGGTATACCACTAGTGACTTGCTTCCAACTTGACTTTGTGCCACTTACCACAAACTCTGGGGCTGGTTGTTCAGCCAGTTTTCAATTCACCTCACTGTCCATTTATTTAACCCATACTTTGTCAGCTTGTCTATTAGGATGTTGTGGAAGACAGTGTTAAAAGCCCTCCTAAAGCCGAGGTAAACAACATCCCACTGCTCTCCACTCATCCAACAAGCTAGTCAGCTCACTGTGGAAGGTTATCGGGTTGGTTAAGCATGACTTCCCCTTTCTAAATCCACACGGACTACTTCTGATCACTTTCTTGTCCTTCCTGAGATTGGAAATGGTGTCCAGGATTAGTTGCTCCATCGCCTTCCCAGGGTTTCACATGAAGCTGGCTGGCCTGTCGTTCCCTTGATCTTCTTTTTTGCCTTTCTGGAAGACAGATGTGACACTTGCTCTCTTCCAGTCTTGAGGAATACTCCTAATTGCCATGGCCTTTCAAAGATTATCAAGAGTGGCCTCCCAATGACATCAGTCAGCTTTCTCAGCACTCGTGCATGCAACCCAGGGACTTACGTATGTCGTTTGTTTAAGTGCTCCCTAAACTGGTCCTCCTCCACCCAGGGTAAGTCTTCCTTGCTCCAGACTTTTTCTCTGGTTGTAGAGCCCTGGGATTCCTGAAGGATAGGATCATTTGCTTATAGAAGACCTAAGGTGCTCCAAATTTACTCGTAATCCAAGGTGGAGTGTCTGATTTAGGTGCATACAAATCCAGTACAGAGATAGGTGTCTTTCTGATAGTGAAACAATAGCCTGTGGCTCCCCATGGATTGTACTTCCTTAGAAGCACAAGGAAAACTAGGACTGACTTTTCGATGCCATTGCCATTTGTTTTCTTAAGAGCATCTGCTTTTCTGAAAGGAGGAGGCAAAATCAGAGGAAATAATACACAGAGAAAAGCTACTCCTATAGCATGTTCCGTTTTCATAAAGATGGTGAGGGTCAACATTTTTATGCTGTTATTAGACAGCTATATGAAACAAATAGCAAGAGAGAATGTGCTTAAAGGGTCCATTTTAGTTCTTGGTAAAAAACGCATTAATTATAAGGAAGAAGAAGCAATATGTAGAGATAGAAGAAAAAATTACCTATTTGCGGGCATTTCTGGAACACATTTGCAAGTCAGCTCATTGATTTGCCCTTTTCAGGTTAAAGTCTCATTACCAGGAGGAAAAAAAATCTTACCATGTAGAACAGCTGCAGCCTGTAAGAAGCCCCAAATCCCTGGCCTATTAAATTTGTTTAATCTACTCTACTCTGGCATCCATGCCAACAAGGAAGATGACTGATGTCATTGTGAGGCCACTCAATCATCTTTGAAAGGTCATGGCAATTGAGAGAGTTCCTTAAGACTGGAAGAGAGCAATTGTCATAGAAAAACCTTTTGAATTCTTCACTAATGAAAGATAACATAGAAGTCCTGATTCTGCAAAGCAGTGATATGTATGTTTGACTTCATAGTTTCTTGTCCTTGTAGAATGCCCTGCATGTCAAGTTCTTCCATCCAAAGAAAGACTTGCCAGCCTGCCTGACAGAACTGACCTGAGAGAAAAAAACAGTTTTCCACAGAGGATCAAACTGATTGCAACTGTGCAGGTAGTAAGCCCCTATCTTTCTGTTCTATGACCTCACCCTCATCTTCTCTGACATAACTGAAGGGTCCTACTTAATTTACAGCAGAAATTGTAAATTCCCCCAACACTATAAGAAGTATTCAGTGAAAAATTTCTCTTCAGTAGTATATAAAAAAAATCATTCACTAAATTGTTTTCCATCAAGTTTTCTGGACAATCTCTATTATACCTTTGTTCTACAGATTGGATTCCTGAGGATCCTTCTTCACACTGCACTCTCTGAGTCCTTCAGTATCACTGATGGTGGAACTTCTGCAACTCCTAATGTAGTAAATCTAATCGAAATGTTAGCAAAAAATCTAATACTTCTTCCATAGACTAAATTCCTGTTGGCTTCCTTAGAAACAATAAAGCAGTGGCTTTTTCTTGATTTGATTTGTAGACACAAAAGCATTCCATGAGGTGCAGAATGAGTATCTCACCTTGCCCAAACCCAACACAGGTCACAAATGCCCTAGAAGAATCTGGCTGCATAGAAACAGCTCATGCAAGAAAGCTACTACAAATAACTCTTTAATTCTGAGTCTGTTTCTGCTGTAAACTATTTTTCAAAGTGTGATGTTTTTAAATTGGTTTAATTGACCCTTAAATGAACGACAGCCACTTGAAATAAAGGGATTGTTGAAGTACATGCTGAGTAGAAATCACAACTTACTGCAGACTGTTGCAAGGTAAGGAAGTCAAGTGAAGCAGGTTTTGGTACAAGTGAAAAGTCATTCGTTATTGACAGGGCTTTTCTTTTCACCTTTCCAAATTAATTGCAATTTTTAGAAGAACTTTGAAAGGTAGTTTGACTGTATGGGAAAGTGAGTAGTCAAGAACTTCTGAAGGATCTGCCAGAATTTTATGATTTCCCTACTTTCTGGTGTAGTCAGAAGGTATTTGAACTGAGAGAATATTCCTGAGGTCATCTTTCATCTACATAAACAATGCCTCCATACAAGAGGGACCTCCTTGTGGTCTCCAACTGAGCACACTGGATGCAACAAATCTAAAGTGCAGGTATTTGGTAATATCGCAACCATGTTCACTAATTTGCTCACTTCTTTTTCTGCAAGTTGATATCAAAAAATTTGGGGGGGGGCTGTGCACACTCAGGATGTTTTCCTGTGGAAAAGACAACAACAGGTTTATGGCTGAATTCAATACGGAAGGTGAGGTATTGCACCACTTTCCCTGTCTTGAGTGTCAAAGTAATCCACCATCTGAACACATAGGAAGCACCCATTCAGCTGCCTTGTCACAATATAAACTAACATGACTTTTTTTCCTTGGTCATCAAGGCAGTAGCATCCATGGGAATGCTTATTTTCCCAGTCAGAGTCCCGTTCTCTTTCCTCCCATCACCATACTTGCAAGTGTTAAGAGACCTATTTCCTTGCATCAGCACAATCCCCAAGGGAGTACACTACTCCTCCACAGGTCACCATGATGTGGAAGACCAAACCTATAGGCAGTACCTCAGTCCAGGCATTGTTTCTGAGCTGTCTTTGAGGTAGTGATATGGTCTGTTACTCCTCCAGTGACACTAACTGCTAATGTTGCACTAGGAGCAGTTGCATTACGCGGCATCTCTGTCAGTTTCAGCCACATGTAAGCCAAACATGTAAGCTCAAAAGTATAAGCAGAACCCTCATCACTAAATCTTACATCCTCTTTCTGGCCTCCTAAAATCATTACAGAGTCCATTAATGACCCCTTCCTCTGGAAAAGAAAGCAGTCTTCAAGCATGTTCTTGCTTCCTGTCACTCAAAATCATTTCCATCTGAGCCAGAGGGCCAGAATGACTGTTGAGCATCAGCATGTCATGGCTGGTAGCCACCAGTGTGTTGGCTGAGACCCCAGGTGAGTGGATATAGGCAAAAATCTTATTGGAATATGTTTATCTTTCTTCTTTCCTGAATGTCACGTACTAGATCAGGGCCAGGAAAGCCTGGTTCTCATTCTGTACATGGAGGTCATCCTCCTTGAGGAGCCTGCCATATATCTGACAGGGGCTGAGCATGAGTTCTGAAGTACCCACAAGTCTCTGCATAGGCACTGTTCACCACCTCTTTAAGCTCACACAGGTAGGCTACGAGCATGTAGAACAGGCAACTTTTCTCCACAAGGGACATGAGGATAAAAACAGAGCTGTGAGCTTTCACGGAATCACACTTGAACTACGTTGCCACTTTCAGCAGTTCCTCCATATTATTTTGATATGTTGTTTCTTTTCTGTGAACTGCATCTTCCCACATTTAGTCTTGCAAGTTGAAGGCAGAGATGATAGTATGAGCTTTCAGACACCAGTTGTTATGGTGAGATGCATGGTATCATAAAATACAGCTGCTAGAACACAGTACACTATGGTTTACAGGTATTGAAGCGTTGACGGGAAAACAATCTATGAGCTAGGGCTATCTGTAAAATTCTAGCATGAGAACACGGAAGAGGTCAAATAAGAGGTAGAAGAAAAATCAAATGAGGCTCTTTTCTCATTAACCTCCTTTCTCAACAGTCTGGAGTAAAACAACTAGAGCTATATGTAGTGTGCCAGAGAAAGTCACTACTGCCCCACAGTTGAGAGCACAGGTTGAACACTGACAAGAACAGGATCTTGGCACAGTGTTGGCAGGGACTGTGCATGCTGGCCTCCCAAGGAAGTAAATTTATTAGGTAACTGCTAACAGGAAATACATCCTGTCTTCTGTTTGCCAAGTTATCTACCTAAGTATGTTACTTTTCTCAGGAAATATTAGGATTTTGAAAGGCCACTTAGGACTCTAATCATGCAGAAAAAGGGAGATATCTGCTAGAATGCTACTTTGTACTGCCTGGCAACACTGACAAGTATCTTCAAGTGGTGGACAGAAATATGGCTAGCTTAAGCTTCTCAGACTATGTCATCTTTACCAGCCATCATATGCATTTCAGCTGGCTCAAGAATGCCAGGTGCTTTTCTGAGGTAGGTGGTATGATCTCAGTCTCTCCCCTCCATGCTCATTCCATAGAGGTATTTAACACCATCTGTCCATAAAGAGCAGGCCCAATTGACCTTCACCTCCAAGAGCAATGGTGCACAAAGATTTCTTGCCAAGGTGCTGGAAGCCTGTACTGTATGTCAGGACCTGAAGCTTTTGTTCATTGTGCCCTCTGATCTGTTGGAGAAAAGCAACTGGATCCAGATTCAAGATGTGCCTCTCACAATGGGAGTGAATGCAAATTAGTGAGAACTTGTGACTGAAATCTACAAACCAACTGGGAATGGGTTCAGCTACAACCTCAGCCCACAGATTGCAGTGATCAGGCAGGTCTGAGGTCAAGCTGCGATGTCAGCCAGGCAGGCCAGGAGGCTGAGGTGTAGACCGGCACTCCTACAGCACCACTGAGGCAGGACTGACAGCGCTGGGCTAAGCTGACATGGTACTACTGGGCCCATGGACCCTGACACTAAGTATTCTGCTTGTTCTCACTGTTTTGTGTTTCACCCCAGGCTTTCTGCACCACATACTTTTCAACTGCTACTCTGACAACAGATTTATTAATTTCTGTCCTATGGCTCTCCCTTGTGCCTTTTACAAGAGTGTGGAAGCTTTTTAAAGTAATAATTTACTTTTACACACCTCGCAGCAAGGTGAGAGAGAATTATTCCTCCCCCTCTCTGCTCTCAATTTGCAGAGTCTACACTCCTCCCTCCTCTGCCTCTACCGAGTAGAACTGAAGTATAACAAGATTAGAGTGGACAGTGTCTATTTATTCCCAATGCCAATTTAGAGATGCCGAAGACCAGGTATTTTATATATATTGTGTTGGTTCAGCACACTTCTCCTACTGATTTGTAGCTGCAAGAATTCAATTCTGTAAACTAAATCATAATGCCCTGAATAAGCCAGCCATAAGATAAAGAATTCAAATTGGCAATTAGATGTGAAAAGCTTGTTTTAATGATTTGACCAGTATTACCCAGCAACTCAGCAGCAAATACAGGGTGAATCAGAACTGACTCAATTTAGGGACCAGTTCTTCTCTTCCTTAAAGCTTTGATCGCTGTCAGCCTGCTATCTTCTAAAACACAGAACGTACAGACTTTAGGACAGTCACCTCAACTACACTTGGTACAGCCTGCAGCAAGATTCCTTTTGGGGAGGATATTTTGCTGACTCTTCTATAAATATGCTAAAAGAGGCAAAAATTATGACTGAAAAACCATCTTAAAACTAGCAGCCGTTACCTTCTGAGGTTTTTAGAGCCCTAAACACGTGCTTTGTGTCGCAGCACTAATCATGTGCATTGTGTCACAGCCCTAATCATGCATTTCAAATCAAAAAGCAGTATGTCCCAGTGATATGCACAGGGTTGGAACATATAGTTCTCTGCTCCTGCAGCACAGGAAATAACTGAAGGAAAGCAGACAGTTGTGCTGAAGAAGGGAGAAAATATGCTGATGGCAGGCCTTTGGTTAAATTCATGATCTTTACCAATTTTGAATGTGTTCTAATGGATCACCGCCCTTCACCTGTGACTTTTAGGAAAAAGAAGACGTTTAACATCATCCGTTCTGTATCCTTCACTGTCTCTCTCCTGCCTTTTTCTCATGCAGACTCCTTATTCCTAGTCCCTTTTGTCTCATATTACTCATCCCACTAGGGAAAGGCTCTTGGAGTTTCATGACTCAGTCCCCTCAGCTGCCGTTTCCAGCAGCATTTTTCAGGAAACCAGTCTCCTTCAAGTTCCCCTGTCCAGCTTCTCGAGCTCCTCAGCTCTTGGGCTTCACCCCATTCTCCCCAGTCCACTGACCCAGTATCAGCCAGTGCCACTCTTTATTCTTTCACTATTCCCTAGTTTCTCCTTATATCTTTTCCCTTCTGAATCCCTTCCCACCTCTGTAACCCTTAATCACTGGTTGTCAGTCACAGTTGTCTTGCTCACACCATCCCAGCCACCCCCTCCAAATACTTTATCCAGTCTCAGTCTCCCACTTCTTCCCTGTGGAAGTCATTTAAACAGTTATTTAAACTCTACAAGATCTGATGACAGGATAAGTCCATCCATTACTGCAATTTACTGAACTGCTAGCGCATCTAGACTCATTCAAAATACATAGGCTTGCTTTCAAATTTGCAAGAGAGCTGCACAGAACAAAAGGGAAACATGCTGGTAAATCTTGGCTAGTCAAAACTTGGGTGGAATCTTAAATTCCGATGCTGGGCTGAAATACAGAAAATCTACAGAAAACAAATTCTTGCTGTCACCACGAGGAGGTATACTGCCTGAGACTGTTGTCTGGGTGGCCCAATAAAAATGATACCATCATTGCTAGTAAGAAAACTAATGCTAGCCTTGCAAGGCCACAGAACTGGTGGGCTGTTAGGCTTGTTATCAGCTTGTGCAAATTTGCAGTGCAAACTGAAGCTTGGTACCAGGTGTCTTTTGTTATGATGTGGAGTTTAAGTGTGGGATAATACCAGAGACCTTGAAAATATGTGCACAGGCTGAAAACAGGCCACAAGACTGTAAACATCTCACTGGCGGTCAGCTTCTGGTTATTGAAGAATTATAACCTCAAGAGCTGGGAACACTGCTTTAGACATAACAAAGAGGACAAAGAAGCAGTCAAACAACAGGATAAGGCAAATGGTGTGGCCAGGGGAAGTTAACACCACCAGCATTGCACAGCATATAGTCCAAGGAAAGGAGACCAAAGACTTAAAATTCACTGAGAAACTCAAACATTTTATAAATGTACTAGATCTTGATATTCAAAAGGAATTGTTGCTGGCAAATGGTCATCATCACTGGATCATCATAGAATTCTCTTCCTACAAACTATGTCAAAGCTGCAAGCACATTACCTGCTTCAAGAACCATCACTCTTCAAAGGTCTTTTATCATGCCAGCCAAGCTCCAGGACTGTATAAAAGTCTGTTTGTGTCTGAGTGCACAAACGACATGCACTTCTTGTCTAAAGCTCTGTAATGCCTGCCTAAATGTTACTGCATGTAAATTCAATTTGGCTAGTGTGACAACTATCAGTGTGACAACTATCACGCTCTGATCAGCCCTGAAGTGGTCAGACAATTGGACTAGATGGTCGTTGTAGGTCTCTTCCAACTGGAACTGTTCTGTTCTGTTCTATTCTATTCTATTCTATTCTATTCAAAGTATACTTCTCATTATTGTGCACAAATATATCCATAAAATCCTCAGTGTGAGATGGCTGTCCCACTGAAATAAAAGACAAACCTCCAACAGAACCAGGGTTTTAGACGTCACACAGAGTTTTACAGAATACAATTTTGGAATTGGTGTGGCCACACCCTCATCAGGAAGTAAGTAGCAGGTAGTATAAAACTGCCTGAGTTGGAATAGTTCTCTCACTGTTCCACAGTTTCTGTACTTTTATTATTTGTTCCTTGCTCTTGTGCTTTAGAACATTCGAGTTATATACGTACAGCTGCATATCCTCTTACCTCCAATTCTACTGCTTTAATACAGGATAAAGAAAAGCTCAATCTTCTGTCATTTTAGACTATGATAGGCAAAATGGTATTCTGCCATTGTAAAATTATTCCAGAGGTTAATTATTTGTGTTCTGGAGGCATCTTTTTCCTGCTTCTTTACCTGATGGTTGAACAAGGAACTTGCCCCAGGAAAGAAGGGTGTGTCTGCTCTGTGGAGCTGGTGGTAAGCATTTTGTGTAGGAAGAACCTAGAGCACCTAATGAACTTCAAGGAACAAGTTGAGGCTTTGGGCTGCAAGCCATACTGTTTAGTTGGAGAAATGTCTCATAGGCAAGAATAGTATATTAGAGTGTAAACTAAAATTCAGCGAGACGTAGCACATTAGAGACTTGCTTCAAATATTACAATTAAGAAATACTTTTTAAATGAACTGCTCTTTCAATCAGCTAACTTTTGGAGGAAACTTCATTATAATTATTCTCAGCATTTACATGCATTCTGTATTAAGGTTACACTCACAAGTTGTTCTGCACAGCCAGTAATGAGTGTGAGGTGTTTTAATAAATGGTTAGTTCATTTTTACAGTCTTAAAATTCAACAGACTATGGTACAGCTTTCAACCCTATATAATTCCTGAAATTATATTATTGTTGCCCATTATGGGGTATGTTAGTAATACCTGCAACATACTTTTAACTGTTTATTCTCTCTCTAGGAACTGTTCATAAGCATACAAAGTATGTATTACCCATTACACAAAATATAACCATTTTTCTAGGGACTGTATTTTACTCAGATCTCTTTCTGTAACTGTGGTTCAGCACCCCTAAATAAGCTATGCCTGTATTTGTATTCACCTGTGACCATAGTCAATGTAATTGACCAGTAGAAATGGCTAAGAGGGGTTCAGTTATCATTAAACTTTCCTGGCTATGAAATAGCCTCCAAATTGACCTGTTTCTAGAGAACTGGTTGCTTTTATATGGATACACACATTCCTGCATTTTATATTGTCTGTAATACTTAAGCAGACTAAGCAAAAAATGGTATTTATACAGTGTCCTCTTCCCACCATCATTTACAAGCTTCAGTGCTTATAAAAGACAGCATCCATTCTGTGTGTCACTTCAGTACTGATGTATCATGGTATACTGCTCCTCAAGGCCATTTCTGGTTTGAAATTGAGGCAATTTCTTAGGCTGTCTCTCACATAGTACTATAAAGTTGAGAGTGTGGTGGTTGTGTTCAAGTAGTCACTGTTACTGCAGTCTCTCAGAATGATGCAGTTCTCCTCAGGGAACAGCCAATAGCAGCAAGAAGACTACTATAACCGCAGTTGTGCAAAGGACAGTATGTGATGCTAATATTGGGTGTAGATGAGCCCTTAAGACCCAATTAAGCTTCACCCTACAAAAAAGACATGTGCCACAAAATCATAATAAATGCAATTACTGATTTTCAGTTCCATTAAAACCTCACAGACAGGCCTAGAATGTCAAAAGTGTGTCTGCATGTCTGTCAGAGGATGATTTTGGAGTAAGATACTCTCAGAAGTGGCCTTCATCAGAACACAGAAGTATGTGTAAACTGTTTTTATTTCTCCGGCTCCTCCATATTGCCTAGTTGAGGCATCGAATCAGGAGCACTGATAAAATGGGCTAAATCCCTGAACATGCTGGTTTTTTAAGAGTACCAAAACACAAGGCTATGATACACATACTCAGGTCCTTGGAGATAGCAAACCTTACCCTGGCTTATTTGACCAACAGATAGAACTCTGCTAAATTAATGTTCCTCCTCTTGCCCATCAAGGTATTTTTAAGGAGAAAATTATGTTCCTTTTCGTCCACCTCAATAAGTTTTTTAACCCATTTGCTTACCATAGTGCTGATGGCCCTCTCTTCTCTTGAATCTCTTGTGAGATTTCTGATATATTTTTGCATTTGTGTAAGATGGGTGCAAATAAATGTTATATACTTCTCTAGTCTTATCATGGCAAATCTAGACTTTAAAAACCAAGCTGTACGACCTTGCAAAGTTTTGCAGTTTAATTTCCTCTGGGAAAGTACATTTTCTTACAAAATTAATATATTGCCATCACTTGGAACACAAGGGGAAAGCAAGCAAGAGCATCTTGAATGTAAAAATGCAGAACACCCTCTGGTCAGAAATATTCAGCTTTCCAAAATATGTGCCCCAAAAAACACAAATTTCTCACGTTTCCTACTTTCTGAGAGTAGGAGTACGGTTGGTTCCCCCCCCCCCCCCCCCCCCAATATTGGGACTTGCAGCAGCAGAACTGTTGAGACAGCTGCAGTCCTATGTTTTATATCACCTGTATGCGGAGACCTTCCTGATATTCTGTCTCATTCCCAAGTTTAACCTTACTCTGATCACCAGAAATCCACTGGCGTGGTCTCCTTTCCATACTAGGAGCCCAATACTTCCAGTCTGTCTGTGTTCTTTGGTCATATCAGGGATTAATGACTAGGGTCAACAGAAATGACTGTAAGGACTCTCCTATCTTTCCATGATTTTGAGTGCTTAAGTGAACTGGCATAACCAGTACTTTGAGCTCCTTACATAACACAGTCAGCAGCTTCCAGTGGTGATAATTCCCTGTCATCTACGCATCTCCATCACATGTGGAACATTAGTTCTTAACTGCTGGGTTTTTGACTAAGTCTATTCCACCAACACCTAGCTTTGCAGCTCTCCAGCAGCCTGTGTCAGGTAGCCACTACCTACTTTCCCTATCCTTAATTCACCACCCGGATATTGCCTTTCAGTTATCAAAGAGGGGAATACCTCAACAATCTCAACAGGGACCATTAATAACCTTCCAAATGTTCACTGGAAGGAGAGCTCCATGGTAAATGATTTTATGTAGCTGGTTCCATGAGATGTGGTTGCTGTTTGATTATCTTCCATGGATGCCAGTAATGCTACTCTTGAGCGTTTACAAATTATGTTTAGAGTCCAAGAGATTTTTCCAGTTTGTTTTTTTTACAGGCCTGTGGCTTTTTTAATCTTTTGAAGTATGGAAGAGATACTGGAGGAAGACAGAAAGTAAGCCATATATACCCTGGAGGAATGATGGGAGTGTGGAATAACTAACCATGTGAATACCTCTAAATGCAGAGTATTTCTTGAAGAAAGAAATACTGAAGAAAGAAAAGCTGTTAACTCATCATTTTTCTCCAAACAAAGATACACATTTGTATTAAAGAAAAAAATCCTGTGATTAACGTAAGTAAATAAGCAATTCAATGTTTTCCATTCTTATCAGGTTCAGCCAAGAGAAAACTGGAGGAAGGGAGAAATGAGGACAATTTATCAGAGTTTTTGAGATCACACTGGTCTCTGGGTGGACTCTGTCCATGCAGCATAGCTTGGTATGGTTTAATTCCTGACTGATAATATTATCTTAAGACAGATAGTTCTTGTTTTATTTTTATTGGTGTTAAAATGTAGTTATCCAATGGTTATGGTCAATAAACCGCTACATGCAACAAATGCAAACAGACTGCTCATTAAGCTATTCCATTAGTATAACTGACCTGCAGAACCTGCTTTCATTTAAACGGAAACTTGCTCCTCAAGCTTAACAACCAAATTTTTATTTCACACCTACAAATTTTCATTACAATGTTCTTTATCCTTAAAGCTCTGGAAGAAGTTAACTGCAATCTTGGGCAAAATGTCACAGCTAAGTTGCAGGTAGTTCATGAGGAAAGCAAAAGTTTGAGTGGAAAGAAGGGATATGTATGCAGCATCACTTAACATTGTTGATACGATCTTTTTCTGTTATACAATGGTGTTTAGTTGAAACCACATCAATACATCCTATTTTGAGTCAACTTTGCTTCAAGGGAAAAGGAATTAAGAATTTTACCTACATACTCCATTTGATTGTTGTTAGAATGGTACATTTATGTTTTACACTTTTTAATTATTTTTGTCTTACAAATAGTCTTACTTTGCTTATCTATAATCAGAATGCAGTCAGCGAGAACATTCTGATCCATTCAAATAATTTGAAAATTCTAAATATTTTTGCTGTGCATCTCCAGGAAAATGTGTAAAGCCTTGAAATTTTTCCCTGAACAGAAATTCTAGTTTCCACAAGGAGCACTTCTCTGTAAGGAAAGAAAACAATAAGCAGGTTAGATGAAGAACCTGTAATTAGTTTGGGGGTAAATATATTAAGCAGCCTTTGCTAGGGGCACTTCCATCCAATTATTTCCAGCACAGTAGCTTATGCAAATCCAGATCATGTTAATATAATCAACATACTTCCCATCAGGAAAGTAACCTATTTTTTTGGCACGTCATAAAACAAGAAACTCACCTTGTTATAAAAAGCTTGAAGCTGAAAGGGTATACTGAATAATTATCAGGAATTCTTGCAACTGTAGTGCCAGGTGTAATGTCTAATTGTTTCTGCCAATGTATCTGAAGCTATTAAGTGAATGAAACATCAGTATTTTGGTACACAGTTTTACGTCCATGCTGAGCTGAGGGGGGCTTTGTCAAGACCCAGTAGATGCAATGTGTAAGCAGGCCGTAAGGTACACCACCCATGCCTTGACTGAAACACACTGCTCTACACTTTACGATTTATTTTGGTGTATCATTGAAAGTTTTGTCTAAACCAAGTCCTTCTTGTAAATCCTTTCTGTATCAACGATTATTAAGGGTCTCTTAGGTATAACACCCAGAGCTGGTTTGTGTTTCCTGGGAAACTCTATTCTGCCACCACAGAAAATGCTTTTTTAGCGAGGCTGGAGATGTTCGTGCAGGCGCTTCGCGACCCACGAATCTCCAGCAGGCCCTGCCCGGGGCAGGTACACGGCCGAGCGCTTCCTGAGCTCCGGGGCACGCTCCTGCGGCCCCTGCTCCGCTGCCGCCGGCAGGGCGGGAAGCGGGAACCGCCGGCGCCTGCGTGTCACCGGCGCCGCGCTGGAAATCTCCACCGGGCCCCCGCCGAGCGCCGCCCCCGCCGCAGAGGTTCCGGACTCGCTCTCGCCAGAACACGGACGCGGCCTCCAGGGAAGTCAGGCCAGGGGTCACACGGCCCATAGGCCCACCACTCTCCCCTCGCACCGCTGCCGTCCTGGCTCCGCCCTCGCCTACAGCGCCAGGAAGCCGCCACGCCGGGCCCGCCCCGCCGCAGCCTCGCTGAAACACTCCCGTTCGCCCGGCGCCACCTGGCGGCCCCGCAGGCAGGAGCTCCGCAGCCCCGCCCGCCTCCCAGGAGGTGCCCAATGGCGAAGGCGGTGGCGCCCGGCCCCGCCCGCCTCAGCGCGGATTGGCTGCCCGCCACAGGCCTAGGCGGGGACGCCGCCAGGGGCCAAGGGCTGGGGAGCAGCTGCGCAGGCGCGCACGGGCAGCGGCGCGGCGGCCATCATGTCGCGCGAGTTCGAGCTGTGCCCCGGGCGACGTGTTGGCGGGGAGCAGCCATGCTTCATCATCGCGGAGATCGGGCAGAACCACCAGGGCGACCTGGCCATCGCCAAGCGCATGATCCGCATGGCCAAGGTGCGCGCGGGGCTGCTCTGCCTCCGGTGGGTGGGGTGGCCGGGGAAGCGGGAGCGAGGCCGGGCCGGCGGGGCGCGGCGGCGGGCAGGGCTGCCCCGTTTCCCTCAGCGCTTCCTTCTCCGCCGGATGGGCAAGCCCGCTCACTCGGGTGAGGCAGGCAGCGACGAGCGCGTGAGCGAGAGCCCCAGGGCACCGGCGGGGGCCGGGAAAGCCGGGGGAGGGCGTGAAGCCTCCCGCCCTCCCCGCGGGGGACGCCCCAGTCGGGGAGCATCGTCTCCGGGCGGTGGCACCGCGTGGGAGGAGTGGAGTGATTTACAGGAGGAACTTTTAAAATAAAGTACCTGCAAGGAGACAGTCGTGGTGAGGCCCAACAAGGGGGTGCTTACTTTGTAGCCTTCGGTCTGTACCTCACAGCCTATGATCACATCGTATTCACTTTCAGGAAGCCCCTACCTCGTTCACGGCACACACACGTCCGCATACACAGACAAACACAGGCAGATTATATAGTCTCCGAGGGGTTACAGCAGTCCTTCAGTTGTGTCATAAGCTAACTGTGAATATAGGAAGAATCAAGTAACTGCTGAACTGTCTCTGATGCACCTCCAATTTGACTTGATTGCATTAGGTTTTTTTGAGGTAGTACTTTTGTCATCCAGTAGGACAGCCAAGCTGTTTTAATATTTGGTATTATATGTATTAGATATACCTATGTTAGAAAATGGCATATCATCACTGAAGGAGAAGTCAGGGCATAACACATTCAGACCCATGACTGTGGTATAAGTACAGAATAGTGGAGTGAGCATTTAACTTCACCGTTTGTGTCACTTTTAGACAAATTTCAGATTCATACTCCTTGTTCTACAGAATCCTGTCACTTGTCTTCATGTAAAATTATCACGTGATAGCTAAGGTTGGAAAACGCTACAGAAATCAACTCTTCAAATAAGTGGCATGCATAGCAAGAGGCAGTTCAGTTTTGTAGTTTTAGTATGATTTCTTTCTAGGCTGCTGCTCTATTAAATATACAGGCATTTTGAAATAAAAGGGCTTGTGTGTGTAGGTCCTCTGTCGCTCTGTGTTCGTACCATTCCTGTGATTGCTACGATGATAATGTGAAAACTCCACTGCAAATGAGCACGTTAGTTGCACAATCCTTGTGTTCAGACTTAGGATGAGTGCAGTTTCAGTTGCGCTTCCACTCAGTATGCACCAGCTTGTTTTTGCAGGACTGTGGAGCAGACTGTGCTAAGTTCCAGAAGAGTGAACTGGAGTACAAATTCAACAAGAAAGCCTTAGAAAGGCCCTATACTTCTAAACACTCCTGGGGAAAGACCTATGGGGAGCACAAGCGCCACTTGGAGTTTAGTCATGACCAATATAGAGAGCTAAAGAAATATGCAGAGGAGATTGGCATTTTCTTCACAGCTTCTGGCATGGATGAGGTATGTAAGCCATACTGGAATGACAAGCAGAGTCCAGCTGTTGTGTCTGCTGGTTATTACTTAGGCATGGTAGTTCTTACATAAAAAGAATACTAAATATGTGTGGATGTTGAATTTCTAAATGAGGAAACTAGAGTAATTGTACAGTTCACTTGTGTCTCTACAATGGTTGATAGATGGCTGAACATTTTGGAAGACCTGCAATGTATGCTGAGGAATTTATGCACATAAATCATAGTATTTATTCACATAAATTTATTCACATAAATCATTGTAGAGACAAGGCCTCAGTGGAACTCCATAAACAATCAAGGCTATGAGAGTTTAGATCAAGACTGCAATCTGACCGCTATCTGGTGTTGTCTGGTATATTGGCTCCAAGCATTTCAAACTTTCCTCTGTATTTAAACCAGATTCCTTTCTCAACTTAATCCCTATTATTTCCCTCTCTTTTTTCTCTCTGCTGTTTACTAGACCTCAGTTGGTGTTTCTCAGCAGCAGAAATGCTTATATTCCTTTTTCTTTTACTAATCTCATGGAGAGGGTCTCCACATTGCCCTGTTACTCCTGGAGCATTTACTGGTTTTTGTCAGTGGGCTCTTGGAACTGTCAGTCACCAGTTTGTAAACTCCACAAAGCTCATCTGCTGCTGTTCTCCCTTAGGAGATGTGTACTTTAACTCCTGCATGTTTCCTACCTCAAAATGTTAGTTACAGTGTTAACAAATGCAATATACAATTGAAACGTGTAAACTGGAAAGATCAGGTAACAGTTAAACCTCAATATAGATCAGAGATTACAGGTTGTTCTACTTTTCTTTGTGGCCTAGAAAATATAGAGAACCAAACTGAAAGAGACCCTCCAGAAGTAAGCTAGTCACTCTTGCATAAGGCAAGCACAGGAATGTCTCTGTCTTTCTGCAAGTAGCCTTATCCAGGATGGGACCAGGATGGGATTTATTTAATGTTTTAAGGTGTTTAAGGTGATCTGTTCAGTGCCTCACTCTCCTTACCATCAGAGAGAATTCCTGACATGTCAGCTTAATCTCCTTTCTCATAATTTTTGACCTGCCTCATCTGACATAAAAGTTCATACTTTTCTTGTATCTCCTCTCTGTGTATTTGAACACCACTATCACATCTCTTTTCTGTTTTGTATTCTCTAGACTAAGCAATTTCAATTCCTTCAACCTTTTTATGCTGTCTTTTCTAGTCCTCAACTTACTGTCCTGTTGGCCAAAATCCTTGAATTGCTGTGCCCCAGCTGAGATGGTACAAACACCAAATACCATAAAAAATTACTTCAGCTGCCTGACAGACAAAAAGCTGTTTTGCATGTATTGCAGTAGCCTGATGCCATGAACTCAGAAATAGATCTGTGAAAAGAGGGTGTTGTGATATTTCTTTTATTGTTATCTTCATGTCTAGGAGACCTGCTGAACAACACCTACTCCTTTAAGAAAAGAGTAATTAAATCCAGTAGTCTTGGACTTCTATATCTGGGATGTTAAAGAGCCATATGCCTTTGGGGGGGGAAAATTACACTCTTTCTTTGATGGTAAAACCTCCAGCTTCTAAGGGCTATAGTGCAATGCAGAACACCTTTCATATACAGCAGCTAAGATCACTTTCCACTTCTGGGATCCCTCTTTTTCTCAAGATGCTGTGCTCCTTTGTGTGGGGCCTTATCACCTAATTAACAGTACTGATACATGTTTGTGCCTTCTTTTTTGAACAGTAATTACATTACACAGTTCCTAAGATTTCTGGTGGCATTTCTGCAAGACACGGGTTTGGAACTTACAGCAAACATTGCATAAATTGATGTAACAAGTCCTTGAGAATGCATTAACTTCTGTAAATTGAACGTAATCTCTGGAACTCCAGCTATGTCAAAGAGGTTAAATTGTGTGTTTAACTATATGAGGAAATCAATGAAATGATATGTGAAGTAAACATAAAGGCTGTGAGTAACTCCTTTATCTACTGTGTTCCAGTGCGTACTGGAGACAAAACAGGATCCCATTGAACCACTCCCTTTAATGTCATCCCTATTATTTGAGATTACTTCCTGTTCCTTGAATCTCTTACAGAAAAGCTGCCAATTTTCAGGAGATACTTAACTAATGAAGAGTGGCCTTAGATATGAGGTCTATCTGTCGTATTTCATTTTGTGCAATCTCCTCAGATTAGATCTGTGGCTTTTGAATATAGCGTATTCATTGTCTTCATGCACAATGCATTTTAGTGAATAAACTACATTACAGAGATGTTATACATCCTAGGTACAAGAAATTGAATCTGCATCATAGTGATGATAGAAAAATTAGACTGAAGATGATGTGATTCTCTTCTGGACATTAGCACTCTTTCTCTGGCACTAAGTAAATTTGACTGCAACAAGGAATGAGCTGAAGAAATTGGAAGTGTTTGTGGGTAGTTGAAGGGGGACAAAGTTAGGTAACTATTTCATTGTTTCCCCTGGATGTGAATGGAGGATTTCAGTCCCTCTTGTGATAGGTTTGGGATTTTCTTTCTTAAAAGTACTGATTTTTAAAAGGCCACTTACTGATTGTCATGGAGCCTCCAATAATTCTTGAATTGTCTTCAATATAGGACACACATTTTTAGAAGGTGGCAGAGTATAATTAACATGAATAAACTGTTTTATAGTCTTTTCTTTGGCATATTTTATATTTATTTTCCAGTATGTCTCCTAGAAGCAAATCCATTTTGGATTTCCCTTTTTGGGCACTTAGTTTTTTTCAGGTGCTTATTCAATATACTCACACAATTTTTCAGAGTGAGAGATCTATTCAGGAAAACTACCTGTGGTTTTAAACACTCTGTTTGTGGTTTAGTATTTCTGACCTGCAGGAAGTTATGTGGCAGGAAAACTGCCTGCATGCCTGCAGTACATTGCTTCTTCAACAAGCAGGCTCCCATCTGCAGGTAGTTGCGCCTCTGGTAGTGCCAAAAAAAAGCAATAATGCTGTGGCCCACAAGCTCATCTTGAAGTTAGAGGAGCAGTGGAGCTCATCTGTACTAAGCAGCTGTACCTACGGCTGGCTTGACCAGCTATGGCTGGGAGACCAAAGAGACTGCCTTCAGACGATGCCAGTGAAAAACGTGTGGAAAACCTGTTTTTATAGTAGAAGTATAAAAGAAGGCACCTCAATAATACTTCACTTGGAGGGAAGTTAGAAACTAATATCGTCAGAATAGTAAATGTTATTTCAGGAGCAGTGTATTTTGGGGATAGAGAGAGAGAGAGAGATGACCTATTTAAGCTTTGGTTTTGCTATTTTGAAGGGTTATTTCCCAGCATGGTAGTTCTTTATCTTTGATCCAGTTAAGTGGTATGTTAAAATGCAGTGATTTCTTTTCCTTGTAGATGGCTGTGGAATTTCTACATGAACTGGATGTTCCATTTTTCAAAGTAGGATCAGGAGATACAAACAATTTTCCATATTTGGAAAAGACTGCAAAAAAAGGTAAGCATTTTCTTTTGAGCCGTCTTGGTAAACATCACTGTGTCTCCGTAGATCAGTTATTAGATCTTTCCTCCCACTGATTTTGGAAAAAAATCTAAAGTACTTTTAGAAGAAAATCACCCTCGGACTTGGGGGAAAAAAGGTTCACCCAGCTTCCCTTTCTAGTTTAACTGAATTCATTTACTTCAAGAATTTAACTTAATCTTTTGTAGCTTTCTTACAGACCTAGGACAAAACATGTGCATGTTTTCTAATGGCTAGGTCGCCCAATGGTGATTTCCAGCGGGATGCAGTCGATGAACACAATGCATCAGGTTTACCAGATTGTGAAGCCCATCAATCCAAACTTCTGCTTCCTGCAATGCACCAGTGCATACCCGCTTCAGCCAGAGGATGTCAATCTCCGTGTTATATCGGTCAGTGAATAACCCAGAGTGTGCCATGGGTAGGATACCAGAGAAGGGCTGTGCATTTTTATTGAGATATATTTCCAGATCTTACGCATGCTGGAATTTGCTTCTGAGAAGTCAGAAGATGTATCATGTTCCTCTAATTCATGCAAGTGTTGAAGTAAAAATATCCATTGGATCCTCTTTTAGCAGAACTCAGCTTTGAGGAATATGATAAAGGATGTTACTGGAGTATTCACAATTAAACAGAGGAAAATATGACATACGGTTAACAGGTTAACCCTGTGCTTTGTAGTGTGAAGAAAAACTATGTAGACTGTTACCATTAAGAAGGTGCATGGAATTGAGAACATAATTCTAAATAGGGGGCTAGACCAGAAACTTTTGTTAAAAAAGCTTCATGTGAATATCAGAGCAATGAAGAAAAGGGATTAGGCCCTTGTATAGTTCCCTTCGCTGAAAATATTACTTGGATATGCCTAATAATGGTGCAAGAAAATTTTCCCAAATTGGCCAGTGTTCAAGCACTTGCCTAGCTTTATGCACACGTAGATGTTTTTTTTAGTAGAACGGGACATGGTTGCATTTAATTGCCTTTAGAACTGGGTGATTGTCCCCTATGTATGGCTGAAAGGATTGCTTCAGATTTTAAATATAGGGTTGAAGAAATCTGCTTTGGATACAGGTTAAGTTTAACCAGTCCACTGGGTTCTTGGATGAAAATAGAGCACTACTTTATAAATGTAACTTACAGTGATGTAGGCTTTGAACACCTTGAAGAGTACAACTGAATTAAAAGGAAAAGCATAAGAGAAGTTGTAGAATAGAACATACCTCCTTTTCCTTGTCAGTATTGATAATCCTAGTGAAATTCTTAGAGCATGACGGTCAATAATGCAACGTGACTTGTTGAATATAAAAAAAATTCATTCTCAGCATAACCAACTGCTTGTTTTGTGGCACAGTAATTGTCCATGGTTTTTATTGCAGTTATCACTGTTAAATTTGCTTTGTCTTTGAAATTGCTACCTTGGTAATTCAGACCAACTCTGTCATGATTCAAGGCATATCAGTCAGCTTTTCCTGATATCCCCATTGGCTATTCGGGGCATGAAACTGGCATAGCCATTTCAGTGGCAGCTGTTGCTATGGGTGCTAAAGTAGTGGAACGCCATGTGACTCTCGACAAAACATGGAAAGGAAGTGACCACCAAGCATCCCTGGAGCCAAATGAACTGGCAGAGTTAGTGAAAGCCATCCGTACTGTGGAAAAAGCGATGGGTTCTCCAGTCAAACAACTCTTGCCCTGTGAAATGGCTTGCAATGAAAAGGTAACTTTTGCTTTTGATTCATGTATAGCTGAAACTCTTTTAGACCTATAGCTAATAACTCTCTATTCAGAAAAATAGCTTGCTAATTGTTTGTTGCAGCAGTGTTTCTGCCTCTGCACTCAAAAATTTCTCCTGCTAAGTAGCAGCATGCACAGTGTTTATGCTTAGCCCACTGTAATGGTAGTGTAGACGTGTCGTTGTCTATAAACTGCTATTTCTGGCAGTCAGTAACTATTTTTACCAAAGCATAATGTTGGCAATTTTGAGTATAATGGAGTTCTGTGTATATCATCCAGTGGTTAACTGAGTAGAATCATAGACTCATTTAGGCTGGAAAAGACCCTTAAGATTGTAGAGTCCAACTGTTAACCTAACACTGCCAAGTCCACCACTAAACCATGTCCCTAAGCACCATGTCGCTAAGTAAGTGCCATGTCTACACGTCTTTTAAATACCTCCAGGGATGGTGACTTAACCACTTCCCTGGGCAGCCTGTTCCAGTGCTTGACAACCCTTTCAGTGAAATTTTTCCTAATACCCGATCTAAACCACCCCTGGTGCAACTTGAGGCTGTTTCCTCTCATCCTCTCGCTTGTTACTTGGGAAAAGAGACTGACACCCACCTTGTTACAACCTCCTTTCAGGTAGTTGTACAGAGCGATAACGTCTCCCCTCAGCCTCCTTTCCTCCAGACTGAACAACCCCAGTTCCCTCAGCTGCTCCTCATAAGACTTGTTCTCTAGACCCTTCACCAGTTTTGTTGCTCTTCTTTGGATGCACTCCAGCACCTCAATATTTTTCTTGTAGTGAGATGCCCAAAACTGAACACCATATTCAAGGTGCAGTCTCACCAGTGCCAAGTACAAAGTACTTGGTAATAGTAATAGGAATAATAGGTCTCTATGACTGTATACGAGCTGCTTTTACACTAAGGTAGAATACTAGTCAGTCTAATCAGATTCCCTCCATTCTGATTCCGAGAAATTCCAGTGAGCCATTATCCGATTGCAGAAAGGATATGGATGTTCCCAGTAGCCTAGTTACAGTGAAGGTTTCCATGCTAACTCAACCTTCATTTGGAATAAGAAGTAATGGTGAGGGCAGTTCCACACAACCTGTTCCCAAGTAACTGCAGAGTATTTTTTAGCTTCTTTTGGTATACTAAGCCTAGGAATGTGTTTGAATTAAACTTTTTTTTTTTTTTTTTTATTTCTCCCTTGTAGCTGGGAAAATCTGTCGTAGCAAAAGTGACCATTCCTGAAGGTGCAGTACTGACACTTGACATGCTGACAGTGAAGGTGGGAGAGCCTAAAGGATTTCCCCCAGAAGCCATCTTCGATCTGGTGGGCCAGAAGGTTAAAAAAGATATCGAAGAAGATGAAACAATCACTGAGCAAGCAGTGGAAAATCATGTCAAAAAAGTGAAGTGCTAAACCAAAGCACTCCGTTCCATATTTCATGATACAGTACTACACAACATATTTAAGTATAGCAGCATGCTAGATTAGAAGAAAGGGGTGTAATTATAAGGATCCTTGCAGGTTAGAATTTTCAGGTTCTCATTAGCAGGAAGTTTCTGAAGCAAGTGGATATAAATTATGAAGAACAATTTTATTAGAAACTGTATAGCATTGTGTCTAGAAAAGACCGTGCTCCTCCTTTCTCCATTCCACTTAACCTAGATTAATTCTGAGTTTTGCCAAATCTAAGACCACAGTCTGCTGCTTTCCAGCTTCCCTCTTCTGCTAAGAATAAGGTAAATCACAATAATTCTGTCTACACTTTGAATTGTTCTAACCCCCCATCTTTTGATTTTCCTCTGCCATTTTCCTCACCCCTGTGATAACAGGATGCTAGTTGGAGTTGAATGCAAATAAGTGAAAGTTTACATACACTGAACAGAAAACTACACATGCAACCTGATGGATTTTTCTCAAGATGAAGCAGTGGGTTGCAGGAAATCTGCACTCTGGGGAAAATGAGTTCCTCGAGAAAGCTAGGTTCTCAAGAGACAGTACCAAGAAAGGAAGCAAACTGGATATGTAGAAAGGTCCCATTTAAGGGGCAAGAGAGTGAGCTTTTTTGTACTTTTTGTGAACTGAAAGGCAAGAGGGCAAGCCAGACAGATTAAGAGGGAAAAAGCAGATCTGAGATGGATCAGTGGAAATAAACTTAACCTATGCTTCAAAAAAATGTCAGAAGCATCTATTGCGAGCTGAGTGAAGCCTGGAATCTTAAATCAATTCTATTTAGAGATACCTCTATTTGTACCTGGGGGCAACTTCTCAGGTAGGAGGCCAAATACTGGTGAAGATTGAGCAGCCTTCCTGTGCTAACAAGCAAACACATTGGGTTGGGTTTTTTCCCGACACTAGTGTTTGAGCCAGCTGAGGAGGGCTGCCTGACTAAATCACATCACTATGCTGTAGCATGATGGTCAGTGCTCCTCTTGTGTACTCTGCTCCTGCATCACAGCTTCTCACTTTTCAAGTAAGAAATGCAGTCCCACTCTTGTCAGGCTGCTGCTCTTCCCTTTGTCCAGGAAGGAGCCACATGGCAGCAGCTGCAAACCAGGCATCCCTCAATTAGCTTGGTTAGTACAGAACTGCTTTGGTATAACTCATTGCATTTTTTTTGTGGTGGAATCATTTACTAGTGATGGTTATTTAGAACTTGCTACCTCTTGGTCATGTGTTGGTGAAGTATCTTGAATTTGGTGGTGGTGTTTCTGTACCTGTGAGCTGTTTACTTTCAAAATGTTTACGCTTCTGCAATTCTGAGGAAACTGTTTGTATCTTTAAACTAGGAAGCAGAGATTCTTTGAATCATGTGCTTGACCATATGTGAGCTCTGACTGATGCAGTATGCTTGCCTTACATGAAAAAACTACTTTTTTTTATTTCAAATTTGAAAAATAAATTTAGCTTATAAAACAAGCTATTGTTTCTGCATTTCAGCCTATGGTCAGACCTTGCCTTTGTCAGCACCAGTGATGATTCCAGGGCCTTTAGTATTTGAACACCTTAAGATTACCTGATCTGCTTCAAGTAGCAGTGGTTCTTCAGCAGGGCTGGTCCTAGAGGCTGCTGTAAACATAGGCTCCGAAAAATTCCAGGACTTTAATTAACATATTGGGAAAAAAATTATCCCTATACAGAAACTTGCAAGCTGTCTCTCCTAGTTTTATGTGGGCATACCTTTATCCAGCTGCAGTTAAAGAGCCTTTGCAAATAGGACACAAAAATAAATTAAGCACAAGTGCTCCACTGACCTAGTGTTTTTATTGTACCTGTGGGTCCTCCAGGCATTTAATCTTCTGTTCAGGGTGGTATACGACTGTTTCTCGTACTTCCACTCTGTGTGGGAAGAACAGGGCCACCCAGAAGTGCAGTTCAGTCTCTGTCACAAGTAAGACTAGCTAATGGCTATTAAGTGTGGCTACAGAGACTCCTACTTCAGCTTTACTTGAAGGGACCTTTCCAACAGTCGGTGCCAGTCTTTGATTTTTCCAAGATGATACTTAAGTATGAGCTAATTCACTTAATGCATTTATTATCCAAATCTGACCCTGTCAGCTATAACAATATGCAATATATGAACTTGAAGCTTGAACCAAACTAAACCTATTACCATACACAATTGCAGCCTCTCCAGGCAGATGAGGGGAGGGAGTTCATAAAAAAAGATGCCAATATCCAGGTTCAAATCTGAGTTGTAATATGCTTCTTTCAAGCAGACTTTTTCCATTTTGCAAGTTGAAAAAAGTACAAAAAATATTATATATGGCACTTTAGGTGATACATTGACATCGTTTATAAAAGCCAGATCACCTTCCCCATTGAAAAATGCATATATTACAAATTACAGTTGGTTTTCTTGAACTTAACTGTTACCTTCTAAAAGCATCACAGTTACAACTTTCATATGACAGAGTTCATGTAGATGATTGCTGAAGTGGCTTTCATAGAAAAAGCATGAAATAATAGGCTTTATTTTGCTTTGTTCCTTATGTTAGTTTGCATATTCCAATGGACCCTTCCCAGAGCCTCAAGGCTGGGTAAACTGGTTCTGTGAACTTGCAGCAGAAGGTGTGCAAATGAGCCATGCCATCAGTAACATTGTAGAATGAAAGGATTCCTGCTTCATAATCCAGAAAAATGCCAATGCGATCAGGATCATCTTCTATCAGGATGGGGATTCTCTCCCCCTTGTGAAACGCCCAGTATTCAAAATCAAACTTCTTAAGGCACCAAGATGCTCTATTCCAGCCCAGTCGACAGGTTTCAGAGTCTCCTTTCCTGCCAATGGAAGGGTAGGCTGCGCCAATCCACCATCCTGCTCCAGCATGAAGCAGGTCAACTTCCCAGTAATGGCTCCCAGAGAGGAATGCATCTCTGCTTAGCACTTGCCATAATTTATCAAATCTCTGGGGACCACAAGGGTAAAATATCCTCCTCCAATTACAGCTTACTACAAGACGGTCATCAGACAATTTCAGCCTTGGGTGAAGGCTGTCATATTCCCAGGTTGGTGATCTTGCATCTGCAGTCAAAACCATAAACATATTTACTACATTTATCATGACTCCTGAAAGAAGTTCTAGTTATAAAAAACCTGCAAAGTAGCCCACAGCTGGCAGTGTCTTGGAACCTGCAGTTTTGCAAGAAAAAACCTGACATTTTTAATAGAAAGCACTGCACTATTTATATGCACTGATGCTTTAAAGTTGCATAGGCTTTAAAGCAGGTCAGTAAAAGACAAGTATGTAAGTCAGTATATGCATGGTTTACAAATGAGAAGATGAATACAGCTAGGTAGGGGACAAACACTGAGAGCTTCTGCTTTATGCAGAATAGTTGGAGACTTCTGGTGGGATTACAGCCTAAGGGTTTTCGAGAGCACTGGAGCGGACTCCTGGGTTCTGAGATCCCGTTCCACTGAAATCCCGTACAAAGATGCACTAGGAGCCTGTTTCTCAGAGGCACCACAGCATCGTGTACATTGCAACAGAACAGCTTACCAGCTCCCAGAGGATTTATAGCAGTTCACCTAATCTGACATTTAGAAAAGAAAAATCACAGTCTGAAACTACACCGTAGAAATCACTTATTCAGCAACAGCTTAGAATATTTTTACCATAGAATCATAAAATCATAGAATCATTTAGGTTGGAGAAGACCCTTAAGATCATCGAGTCCAACTGTTAACCTGGCACTACCATGAAGCAGCTGTCACAGGACTGGAAATCACAAAGCCAGGAAAAAGAAAATCTATAGTCAAACAAGTTTGAAGTGACACAATCACACAGGACAGGTCAAACAGCTACAGGATTTTTAAGATGACATTTTTCTCTGAAGGTACTGTCCTACAACTTCAATATTGAATTGCTTCTTGTCTCACAAAAGTTTTCATAATAATACTCTATCTCAATAATTTACTGTGTTAGCATGTGTTTTCTGATTTCATGTTCCAGAAATAACCAAGATACTCCCTTTAAAAACAGGATCTGGCATCCTTAAACAATGATCTTCACTCTTTCTGTCATGCCTGATAAAACCAGTGTCAGAGTTGGGTACCTAAAACAACATACATTGTCATGAATTACAGTACTTCAGAAAGTACTGGCGAGTAAACTTAATTTGTATCTTAAAACTATTCCAAATAATGAGCACATCTATTTTTTTTTGTAAGTGAAGAAAACAAAATATAACAATACATCCAGACGAGAACTGAATAGCAGTATACTTTCAATGAAAAGAGGCTGAGTCATATTTCATTCAGTTAATGGCTGGTTTTTTTGACCGAATATGATTTTAATCTTAGTCTAGATAAACTTTGAAGCTTAGATGTTTTAAATGCCAGATGACAAATACATTTAATATCCTGAAGCTGCTTTTCAGAGTGAGTAAAATCCTTTTTAAATGAAAGTTAGGGAAACAAGTGTTTATATTTTAAAATTCAGACTGCTTTGATTTCTCTGCAGTGTTGCATATCTGTACTACATGCTTGGACCTGTGATCTCTCAGAGTACAGTCTTTCACTGTGCTTTACAGGCAACATAGTACTAAATGAACACAAAACAGGGGGCAACAGACCCATTGAAACAAGAACTTCAATATTTTCCCTGCTCTTTGGTGTTGAACTTAGAAATGAAAGGTTCATTCAGCAGGTTACTGCATGGGAGAAATCTGTCTTTGCAACTGAATTAATCTGTCGCTCATTTGACTTTGTTCCTACTTCCTCTCCTATGTTCTCACATAGAATCCTCTCCTGTAAATTAAATATGTCTAACCTGGGCTAGCTGGCATATTCCATAGTCTAAAGCCCAGGAGCTGTTTTCATTCAGGCTGGAATCCTCCCCTCTGCCATCAGAGCAATGCATAAACCACTCCATTCTCTGTCGGTCCTCTGTTACTCTCCCACGATTTCCTGCCATGAGCAGGGAAGGCTAAGTAAGGTCTCCCACAGTTCACTGTGAAAGAGCACCAGCACTGTGGCCTATTACAATGCCCACAAGAGAGAACAAACATCTTGTGTTAAGTGAGGGTCCCTTCACCGCACAGTTAATTGCAACAAAGACTTACGCTCTATACTTGTCTGTAATATTTCAGAAAAGAAAGTAGTACACGTGTGTTATGACTATAAGATACAGCTGGACCCCGCACCTCCTCCCTGCCTTGATGTGGCCCCTAACATCAGCCATGTTTAAAATACAGGAACCAGTGATGCACCATTATCGGTTGTTTTATACACAGAGGATAACTAACAGATCATCTTCATCTGGGTAGGATCACTGTACACACCTGGGTACCAGAAATGAAGCAGTTGCTTCGTTTGAGGGAAAGACGTAGAGAGAGTTGCTGATGGGTGAAATGCATGTCATGGTGCTAGACAGCCCACTGCTGATATTCTGCACCCTGCAATCTGCACCTGTATACTGCAATAAAATGGAGAAGCAAATAGCACTGCACATGCAGTGAGTGTTAACTGAAGTGTCACCATTTTCTAAACAAAAAGAAAGCCTTTATGATTTTAATTTTGGTATTATGTCTGTAAACAACGTTAAAACTTCCAAAAGCGTACCACTCACATGGGGTACATCTCACACATGCAACATCTTATTGTTGTGATCTCCACTACACTTCAGTCAGAAAAGCTAGTATTGGCATTCATGTGGTCTGAATAGGTCCCAAGTCACCTCTGTGCACATAGTTGGTGACAAAAGACAGGAAACAGGAATTATTCATGCAGTTAAAACAGCACACTACAGCATTCTGTCTTCTGAATGCTGAGTGTCGTCTTTGTTCCAAGTCACTTCCAACAGGTAAACAATGGGGATATGAAGTTTATACAGAACAGAGGTGACACCAAGACCAAAAAATACTTAAAGTAGGGAGGATTTAAAAGGCCTGGCTTCAGTGTCTGATTTTTCCAGTAAGCACTTGAAAAGCTGTGCAAATAAGTAGTGATGCCTGTCAGTCAAATTTTCCTGAAAAACCTACATTTTCATAAAATGCATAACTACTAATCTGAAGCAAATGGAAATACCTCCATTGCTTTAAAAAAAGCACAAAAACCCAAGGACCGAACTGCATCCAGGTGCTAATGTTTGGAAGCATAAATGTGACTCTAACTAGAAAACTAATGCAAAATAGGTAGAGTTGTTTGGATTATTGGAGGACTGCAATTCTTGCACTTTTCCTAAGTGATGAAAATTTTAAGTGACTTAAAGTCCTAATACTTATGACCAAGGTTTGTCAATTTCACTGGCCTATGAGCAGCTGCACATCTTTCTTAATGAGGTAGTTTGTCATATTTAGCTTTAACAGAGTTGAGAAATTGTCTTTTCAGCCCTTAAAGTGACTGCTCACATGTGAAGCAAATACAGTGCTTCCTCCATGAATCCATCATGAGGCAGCCTGAAGCAGATACAGATCAGCATTCATGAAACTCGGGAGCCTAGTACACTGCCAGCCAAATGCTGCTGCACTGCTGTCTTAGTAGCAAGTGCTCAGTGACGTGGACTGGCTGTCCTAGCACCTCAACAGGTTCCAGTTACAAACTGACTGACTCAGTCTGGATCCTGCAGCACAGAAATGACGCAAGTGGGAAAAGACCCGGGACATCACAGCCAAGAAGACAAACTTTGCTTGTTGCATTCCTGATTTCTTAACACCTGCTGCATTTACAAGCGCAACAGCTGTTTACTCATCTCCAGTTGAGATAACCTGTTTGGAATGAGAAAGATGCAGTGTTTGGACTTCAAAGCTCACTCAGGAGAGCACAGAAACAAGACAAGGTAACAACACTGAAAAATACCCCTCTCAGAACACACCAACCTATAGGTGCAGGGACAGCATGTAACGCACTCTACCAGCACAGTACTGTCCCTTGCTCTCCCTACTGAGTAACAGCCAGAAGTCAAGTGTCCACTTGGCCACAGTCATGGCCTCCACTGGGCTGGATCCAGGCTGGAAAACAGACCTTCTCTTACAACAGGCCTTTGCCACCAGGTATCATGGTAACAGGAATGTTACAGCTTTGAGATTAAAAACAGCTACAGCCCTCATCTGCTGCAGGCCACAGGAAATGTCCATTAGCTTCCCATTAGAGAGAGGAAACAATTCACTGTACATCTTTCCTACCAACACCAGAGGAAAGGATCACCTGTAGATTGACCCTTAACACATTACATGGTAGACATATAATTAAAGACAGACCACAATGATCTGGAGAATAGAAAAGTCTTCAGAAACTAAATTAGCCACTAGCTGATTCACACGCAGGCAGTTCTGAATAAAAACAAAGGATCAAGATTTCAGAGAGAGTAAAATTTCTTTCCCAACCTAAGATATGGAAAAGGGCGACTTTCAGGCAGCGCCTCTCAAACACTGTAAACATCAGAACCCTTTTAAGATACCATTTTAAGATAGTGGCAGCACACATTCATTGACTGTTTCAGTGACTGAGCCATAACTGTTCGGAGTGCTTCTAACTTTTATTCAACCATACTTACGTTTTAAGAAAAGCAACCGATCAACAGGAGACATGGTTTTCAACACTGTTCCAGGGTCCTTCTTTGCAGTGGCATTAAGGCTACTGAAAATGTCTGGGCAGAGATGAAAAGGGACAGTTTAGGGAGTCTGCCAGTGGAAGAACATGGCTGTACTGTCAAGAAGATTTTAAAAATAAAACACCAGTTTTGCTGGACAGAGTATTTGGGTTTTGCCTCTTCGGTGTGAAATCCACCCACATCCTGGGGAAGGTCATACTGTCACACTCCAGTTTCCAACTTCATGGGACAAACTGTGTTACTTTTGCTGGGGAAGGGCTACTCACTTTGTATGCTTTCAACCTTATGCTCTTTGGATAGCATGGAGATGCTGGATCCCAGTGTTGCCAAGGAACTACGCAATCGAGCACAACCCAAAGTAAGCACCTCCCATTCCTCAAAAAGCACCCCTCTATCAGAGTCAGGCAGCTGAAGACAACTGCAGATACTAGCTACAAAGCACCTGCATGGTACTGTAGCAACTCTCCGCACATCCTGCAGTGGCCTTTCAGATCTGGTCTGACCATTTTGCCCAGCACCCTGCTATACTGTTCTTGGTGGCAACTCTCAGAAAAAGGATTATTAAAAGGTAGCTGGGTGAAATGCGATGGCCGGTGCTGCCTGGCTCACCTGTAACTCAACAGGCGGCCGAGTTTTCCCATGGTTATTTGGCTTTGTGGCTCTGCATCCCATTAGGAAACTCCTCGCCTTAATCATGCCAAAGGTCCCTTAAGGATGAAATGCCAGCTCAAAGACAAAAGGAGCTCTAAGCAGAACATGTTAACCTGCTTTTAAAGTACCAAAAACCAAAGAATTTTTCAGACTGCCTGAGACAGAAAGATCACCAGGTATATCAATGAGAAAAAGCTTTCAAATTTTACAGGTACCCAATGTTCCATGCCTGCCAGATGTTCTGCCAGAGCACTTACACCCAACAGTGACTGAAAGGAGAGAACAGCTACGTTGTGTAGGTGTGATGGTCTAGGGATATAAGCAAGATAAGCTCTGCAGGGAGAAATAAGCTGTATTGAAATAACTGATAGAGCTGGAAAAAAGCATTAAGGCACAAAAGGCCATCTTCAGAGTTGAAAGAGAAACCTCTTATGTTCCTGAATCACCACTGCCATAGCAGCATTACCCCAGCGCTGTCAGAGAACAGTACCCATGCCTGAAAAGCTGCTGTTTTCTCCAGCTGATTTGGTAAAAAGTCCTGCTTTTACTTACAGACCCCACTTTGTTTAAAAGGAGAGCAGGAGAAAGCAAAATTCACAGCACTCTCCCAGGTACCTTCTTTAAGCCGGGCTTCTAGTGGTTTCTGTAGAATGGACTGAAGAACTGTCACGAAGTGCTTATAATGGTTAAGTATGTGCTCAAATGAGAGAGGTATTGGATGCCACTGTTCTAACAGGTGCCTGGGCTCCTGCATTTCCTTCTCGATTTCTGTGTACTTCTGAGGGCAGAAAGCCAAATTCTCCAATTAGTAGAGACAGTGACATGAATGGACTCTTCCCTCCCAGCTCCCACACACTACAGAGCAAGGACAGCTCCATCACTAGGTAAACATATGGGCCACAACAGGCAAGCCTTGCTGTTTTCAGCCTGCCTATTAGCTCATTAGCCTGCCCATTAGCTCCTCCTGCCAGCAGAGCCAGGGGCTACCCCAGAGATGGAGAACCCAGCAGTCATGGTTGAAACAGGGCCCTCCAGGACACTCCAACATGGGAATGTGTTTAACCTCGCTAGGACCCTTTGTGGGAAATCCTAACAATGGGAAAATTAAACCACTAAGTTTTAAAAGCAATCTAAAGAATAAAATCCAACCTTCCCCACAAAAAGTCTCTCCAAAACCAGGAAGAGCAGCTTCCCATGTGGAGGTATGTTGCTAGCACACACAGCAGAATGCCAGGGCCACATCACTCACAACAGCGAAAACTCTCAAGTCTGCTAAGTTGCAAGGATGTAAAAATGCACCACAGGCCTTCCCGTGAAGAATGGCATCCTTTGGCCTGTGTCAGGGCATAAGCACATGGCAACACACTCTTCCCAAGGAAGGTGAAGAAGATCATGAGGAAAGAGAAGCTGACATTTATCTGTAGGCAAAAAGAAAAACACTGCCCCCTCCAGCAAAATGATGGCTATTGCTCAGGGTGATTAGGATCTCTTGTGATTAAAGAAATCGGACAATTTAGCCTTCCTCCTACGGTTCCCAAGAGGGCTGCCTTTCCTCAGACCTTCATGTTACATTGCACAAGGAAAGACCTGATACAGCGTTTGTCTTCGAGATTAAGAGACACATATAACTCTGTTCCATATGTGCTTAAAATTAACATGAATTTCATACAGACCTGAAATCAATGCCATAGCAGGAACACCTAACAGCTCAAAAATCAGGAACCAAACTGGTTCACCAAAATACCAAGAAAAAGAAGATTAAAAAGCAGTGAGAAAGATGCTGCTTACGTACAGAAGGATCTACACAGCAGATCACTAAAGCAGTTTACCAGGGACTATGAGGATAACAGGTAGCAGAGACCATACAATACCACCTCCAG
The DNA here is from genome assembly GCF_018139145.2 of Gymnogyps californianus. Lineage (NCBI taxonomy): Eukaryota > Metazoa > Chordata > Aves > Accipitriformes > Cathartidae > Gymnogyps > Gymnogyps californianus. The sequence continues at coordinate 28,810,242 of NC_059500.1, read as the reverse complement.
CAACTGAATAGGATCACTGTGCTGTTGTATTTGTCTGATTCGATGTGAGAAGGTCTCCAGGGCTGCCAGCTTTTCTTGACAGGACTCCAACTGCTGATCATGTGCTTCCAGGGCTTGTTGAGTCTTTTCATCAATGAAGTTTTTCGCCAGACTCTCCTCTTCCCGAAGTAGTAACTGGAGCTCAGACACTTTGTCTGACAGCTGCCTTTTGCTCATAATGGCATGTGCCTATAGATGAAGCAGAAGAGTGTCCCCCCCATACTCAACAGACCATCAACATTTCAGGCATTTCTCTCCCAGGCTTTCAATGTTACATTTCCGTTGAACTTTACTGATTTGCTGCATCTCTTGAGAAATGGGTGTTTACCCCTTAAGGGAGTGCAGCCAGGATTTACCTCCTGAAGCCAGGATTTACCTCCTGATGTCCGGGATGGAAAAGCTTGAGGGCAGATTCCAAGATGCTTATTTATGCAGAAAACGCTGTTTTCAGCTGGAAGGTAACAGGGTCAGGTACTAACTGCTACAAGCAGCAGACCTGGTCCTTCGCTAGCAACACTTTGCCCCCTTTTAAAGCAAGCTAGGGACAGGGAGCTGCTAGGAAAAGAAAGCCTCCAAAACAAAGTGACATCAAACCGCAATGTCCCAAACCTCTACAGAGCTCCCTCCAGCTCTTACTGACATTTCTGTAACAAGAGATGCCTAGAGATGCTCCCTAGAGCAAAAGCCATTTCATGCTCTATAAATGAGGTGGAGCTTAGCATACATTCCCATTCTTAAGACAGAATCAATAGAGCTGTTCCTGTGTTTACTTAACTCTGAAGTCAGACTATTCAATAATGCAGTTCAGTGCAATGCAACATACATCAGTGAAGCCAGAATAACATAGGCGGCTGGGGCTATTTACTACTCCTCTGCACAAAAATTTCAACCTTGTTCTTCCAGAGATGTTCGGCTGATCAGGGAGTGAGGGCCAGGCCTTTGGAGAGTCTTTCCCTCTTCTCTCCCTTGGATAGTAATATGTTGTGATGGATACAGGGAATACACTCTTTTCCTGAGAAGCAGTAGCTGCCTGGGTCTTTGAATAGCTACAGAGAAAGCAAAATGTCTCTCCTTGGAAAATGACCATCCAGTGGAGAAGCAAACCACACTTTACCTTCAGATCATTAGCAGCCTGCTCTATGCTCCTTCTGTTACCAGCTTCTTGCTCTTTTCTCTCTTCTAGATCCTTCAAACACAATGCCATGAGTTCCTATACAGCAATGAAACAAAATAAAAGAGTTTCATAACAACATCTGTAGAAAACAGAAATCAGTATCCAGCTTGCTTTCCATAGGGGAGTATGTCACTGAAACACTCAGTTTATGAAGCTTATTAAGGCCAGTAGTGATAAAACATAAGGATTTCAACATTTCACCTGCTCCTAGTGGTTATACTAGTAAGATTCGGAGAGCTGTGCAAATTAGTACCACCTTCGTAAGAAACCTATGGTGAAAAAACATTTTCATCTTTAAATCTATGGCACTGTGCATTTCAAGACTACATGCTCATGCATTTAGCAGCTGAAGGGCAGCTAACCAAGTACTTTTATTCAGAGGATCAATGGGAGGCTGTATCTAGAGTTAAAATCCAGTGAATGTTCAGGCTGCTTACCAGTGTACAAAAGACCAATCAGAAATACCCCACTATCACTACAGTGATGCTGTAGTCTGAATGCCTGCAATAACAAATATTATCAGCTTGGTTGGTAATCACAGTGTCTGTGATATTTGTGGTGTGCCCTGAGATGCACAGTTAATGTTCTGCTGTGTCTACCCCCACAGTTTCTCACCCGCAGCCCTCTGAAATGGGCTGTCCTCTGTCCAGCACGTTGAACAGTCTTGGTGCACTTGGTGATGCATTTTTATCATTAGTACCATGAAAGATCCACGCAATGCTGTCCCATGCTCTCAGTGCACTAGTGTTGTAACACAGCCTCTGAGTAAATACCAGATAAGCTAGCTCCAGAGCTGTAGCTGTTATCAGTGTCCTGTCCTGCAACTAGGACCCAGTCAAGAGCATCTGCATGCACATGTACCAGCTCACTGCAACAGCCCCAGGTCAGCAAGGCATTTAAACTCTGCTGAGTTGACAAACTGAGCGTAAGTGTTGCTTCATGGGCAACAGTTTGCATTTTTGACATGTGCCTCCTTTGAAAATACGTGCAATTGTTCATTTGATTATGACAGAGTCAGAAGAAAATGGGCTCCCAGCAAAAGCCAGATACTCTGCATCTGGAAGTCCCTTGGCACAGGCACATCCATGAAAGCAGATAAATGTTCTTGCATGGAGCAAGACACTCATGTTATGCTATTCATTCCAGCCACAATTTTCCAGTCTTATCCCTGAAGGACCAGAAGAGTTCTCAACCACTTGAAGATTCAGGAGTTCTTCCTCAATTTATTTTGCAGCCTAGACTCATTCCCTTCCTCAAAGACTGACAAAGACCTGAGCAAAACCCAATCTTCCTTCTCTGCTAGTAAAACACATCACCTCAGGCACTCACTCCCTCACAACAGTGATCATATGCAAATACTTAGGCCAACCCCAAGCATTTCTGGTTAAGCATTACTTTCTTTACAGAGGTAAACAAAAGAGCTGCTTCGTAGCAGTGGAGACACTGTGTCTGCAACACTGGCAGGCAACCCATGTCATTCACCCTGAGGAACCAACTCCAAAACCATTCCTTTAGGGATTGCCTGGATCTCCCAACTCACTCAAGTGAAAACACTGTAAAAGCAAGAATTTATGAGAGATGAGACTCCTAGCTCCAGTCAGGCCCACAGGACACATATCAAGTGCACAGTGTGCTGATCCTATGTTCTGCATTCAGGAGCACAGGCAGCGTCCTTCCAGATGACTTTATACAACGTTAGATCCAGAAATGAACCAGCTGAGGGACCTTGCACAATGGTTCTCATCTCTTCTTAGCATTCACAGCTAGGATTTGCTAAAAGCACTGAGGAAGCTTCTCACTTGCTGCCTGGTTGATGTCACATCACAAGGGCTGCACAGAATAACTGCTCTCAGCAAACAAAATCACTAGTCAAAATACCATCTCTTAGGCTACAACTACTTTTGATAGTTTGTGCCTGAAACCTCTGCAACCCTAAGCCAGTAGACGTCAGCAGAAACTTCCTAGGGACAGAGTGTCACATGGGGACCCAAGTTTCTACTCTGCTCACTTCCTATTTTGGCACAAAGACAAGTAACTAGTTATCAACAGCATCTGCTCCCCCGTGTCCAACAGTCCCCCAGGGAACCAGCACAACTTGTCGCTTTGTGCACTTTACCCTGGCTCAAATCAGGTTGCTACAATACAATACCTGTATCCACACATTGCCCCCGTGTCATGCAGGGAATGCACACACTGTAGTGAGTTCCCAGCTGCAAGAGGGATACTTCAGATGAAAGCACACCAGCAGGCAGGAACAGTGCTCTGAGTTGCTCTGACATCTTCAATGGTCTTTCCCCTGTGTGGCTGCTTGCGGCCCAGTGTACTGCCCTCTGCCCTTGTACTGCTCTCTAACGTGAAATGCAATAAAATGCCAGAAGAATTTAGCATGACCTGTGCATCTGCTCACAATCTGTGGGAACTAGGAAACTTCCTAGTTACACTGCTTCAAAATACCAGAGAAGGAGTGGGAAGGAGCTCTCCGAAATTGTGCAGGGAAAAAAAAAAAAGCTCCTGAACATCAAACCTCTGTGTTACTACTTTTTAAGCCTCCCAAGCTTAGCACCACAGCATGCAGGCCTCAGCAAGCCTCCTGGCAGGCTCTCCAGAGTAAAACAAAGCACAACCAGGAAGTATTGGGCAAGCTTGCAAAGCCTCCTAGGGCTGCTCGACAGACAGCTAAACTGGGATGAATAAAAAAAGCTTAGGGAAGAACCCCTGTGCTGGTTGTGGCTGGGATGCAGTTAATTTTCCTCATAGCAGCTCGTATTGTGCTGTGTTTTAGATGTGACTATACTGTGAGTGCACAAGAGGCTGGGAGGGGACACAAGCAGGCAGATGACCTGAACTAAATTCCATGCCATATAACATCATGCTCAGCAACAAAACGGAGAGGAGAGGGTTTAGGTGGGTTAGTCATCTTTTGCTCAGGAACTGGCTGGGCATTGGTCTACGCATGGGAGGTGGTGAATGACTGCCTTTGCATCACTTGTTTTGTTCTCTTTCTCTCTTCTTCCACTTCTCCTTCGCTTATTAAACTATTTTTATCTCAACCCACGAGTTTTCTTGGTTTTAGTCTTCCTCTCCTCTTCCCCTGTCCCATTGGGCAAGGGAGGGGGAATGAGCAGGCAGCTGTGTGGTGCTTAGCTGCCTACCAGGGTAGGCAACAACCACAACAACCCCTACTCCCCATCCCCAAGGAGTTGTCAGAGAACAGGCTCTGTGCATGAAGACTCCCTGTGGTCTAGCAAGCTACAGTGATGGGGGAAGGGGATAAACAGAAATGGCCCTTCCCTTTCCCCTGTGGCATCCATGTTTCTGTCAAAGATACTTCCAGCTTGACAATGAAAACAAGTCCCCCAGGGCAACCAACCTCCTCTGATTCCCCACACAAGGTCTGAGGAGAAAATGCTGCTGCGTGTGACCTAACAGTCAATGTCACCTCCCCATTGTCCCTTGATTTACACTCCTGTTATGTGTGCACTTGAGGTGTGACTAGATAACTCTTTCCCTCTCATGCATGAACCATGTTCTTGTGCAGTGACAACACACTGACCCCTGTCCATATGGGATTTACAAAGCACTTGTGAAAGTACAGAAACTTTGTTCTGCTAGCCACTACAGACTACAAAATTGATGTGACAACAAAACCTGAGCTCCGCAAGCTGCTTATAAGGCAAGCAAAGCAAGGCCGAAGGCTGAAGATACTCAGCCTGCTGCTGCCCACTGCACTAATGCTCACAGCTGCCATCATCTCACTCTGGCAAAAGAAAACCCAGCTGCACCAGTCCCAGGAATGAGCAAAAAACCGGGAAGACACACAACCAAATCAGGAAGATCTTTGCTCCGTGCCGCGTGGCCCCCCCAGCTCCTGGTTATACCCCAGTGGCGTCCCCCCGCCCCGCTGGAGCTGGTCTCGCAGAAAAAGTCGCCGACGCGGCAAACCCGCAGCAAGGCTCGGCTGTCCCGAACACGCACGGCTCCGCGGGAGGCACAGGCCGGGCCGGGCATGCGGCGGGGACATCGCCCGGTGCCCGTACGCGGCGCTCACCTGCTTGTGGCGGACGGCGTGGGGCAGGAGGCCGGCGCGGTGTCCGCGGTGCGGGCCCAGGGCCAGGCAGAGGGCGCAGACGCAGCGCCCGCAGTCCTCGCAGAACAGCTCCAGCGGCCGCCCCGCGTGGACGCCGCACACCCGCACCCCCGAGGCTAGGGCCCGCGACTCCCCCTGCGCCATGGCGGCCGCGGCGCCGGATGCGGGCGGGCGGGCGGAGCGGCGGGGCGCGGGCAGGCGGCGCGGTGAGCGCAGTGGGCGGGGATGCCGCGCTTCGCCCGGCAAGCGGCGGCTGGGCGCGGGGCGGCGGGAGGCGTGTCGTCCGCAGGCGCGCAGGGGAGCTCCTGCTCGCGGCCGGCGGCATCGCCGTGCCTCTTGCCCTTCGGAGAAGGCGGGCGGCGGAGCGGGGCCGACCTGCGTCACCCCCCGCCGGAGCTGGGCCCCACGGCGGCAGCGGCGGGTTGAGCCCTGATTCAGCGGTCGGTGCCGGGCAGTAAATGCTGGCAAGAACTGCGCCTGGCTCCCGGTGCGCATGGGGAGCGGGAGAGGCAGTGCCGTGGGAGCTGCACGGACGAGCAGCTGCCCTCGTCTGGTACCCGAGTTGGAAAAATTGCTATTTTGTGGAATTTCAGCTGCGTCGATGAGGAATGCCCTCAGTTTTATAGCTGGGCAAAACACTTAATCCGATCAAAAAATGGAACAATTCGACTTCAGGGTATGTTTTTTCGCTTTCTGTTTTTCAGTTAGATTTTTGTCCTGTGTAACGTCTCATTTATAGAAATCGAAATAAAACGCTCACACTCGTACAAAATTTGCATACTTATTTACTTTCTTTGGCCAAAACTCTTAGCTACATTCAGACAAATTCATAAGGGTTTTTTAAATCTGCTTATTTCTTTCTGTGAGTAAAAGCAATCCAGAATATTGGATTGCAAAAAAAAAAAAAAAAAGTTGAAAAATAGAGATTTAAAAGCAAGTATTTGGGTGGAAAGTTTGAGGGTCAGTATATGTATTAATACATGAGGATGCGTGTCGTGGTTTAACACCAACGGGCAACTAACCACCACGCAGCCACTCACTCACTCCTCCCCCCTCCCAGTGAGATGGGGAGGAGAATCGGAAAAAAAAAAGTGAAACTCGGGGGTTGAGATAGAAACAGTTTAATAATTGAAAAAAATAAAATGTAATAATAATAATTGTAATGAAAAGGAAGATAACGGAGAGAAAAATAAAACCCAAGGAAAAAAACAAGTGATGCACAATGCAATTGCTCACCATCCCCTGACCGATGCCCGGCCAGTCCCTGAGCAGTAATCAGCCCCTCCCGCTAGCTCTCCCCAGTTATATACTGAGCATGACGTTCTATGGTATGGAATATCCCTTTGGCTAGTTCAGGTCAGCTGTCCTGGCCATGCTGCCTCCCAGCTTCTTGTGCACGTCCTCGCTGGCAGAGCATGGGAAACTGAAAAATCCTTTACTTACAATAAGCACTGCTTAGCAACAACTAAAAACATCAGTGTGTTATCAGCATTATTCTCACACTACATCCAAAATACAGCACTGTACCAGCTACTAGGAAGAAAATTAACTCTGTCCCAGCTGAAACCAGGACAATGTGGAGCATTGAGGAGCAAGGGCAGTCCCACTGAAAGCAGGAGGAATCTCATGCCTGCCAAAGAGCTGCTGAGATAATCAGGGATTTAGAAAGACTTCCTCCAAAAGTGCCTTGTATGGACCCCCTGCTAGAATCATGGAGTTATAAGTATTGTTAGGGATATCTGGAGATCATTCGCTTTCACAACCCCCCCCCGAAAAGCGCTAGTGCCTGCTTTAAAATGAGTAAAGACGAGGATTTCACAACCTCCTTGGGACCCTGTTCCAGTGTTTGACCATCCTCACAGTGAAAACTTGTCCAGTGTCAAATCAACATTTTCCTCATTACAACTTGTACCATGTTGTTTCACTGTGTGCTTCCAAGGAGAGTTGTGGCCTCATCTTCTCTATCTACTCTCATGAGGGAGTTGTAGACAGCACTG